>NC_061121.1:25790262-25794049 GCF_002878395.1 Capsicum annuum | reverse complement strand
GCTATAAAAATGATAGGAAAGATGTGATTCTCTGCATCCTGCGCCACCGCCGCTAGCAGAACTCCATTATACCCGCTCCTCAAGAAGGTATCGTCGACTGCTATGCCTTTTCTCAAATATTGAAAACCTTGAATCCAAGCACCATAGGATACAAAAAGTTACTTGAACCTTCCGTTTTCATCAAGATGCAAAGTCGTCTTACTTCCAGGATTTATGGACTCAATCATGTAATGGTAGGTATCTAGGACTGCATACCCATGCTCGAGTGTCCCCCTAACCAAGTCCTTGGCAATCCCCATGGCCGTATATATCTTCCAATAACTGACCAGGACACCCAATTCCGTATGGAGTTAATTGGCCATAACCCTTGTTGAAGGGCCTTTGCCATCGGGGAAACTACTCCAAAAATATTCACCAAGGACCTTTGTCGTGGTGTGAGGATTTTAGCTCGAGATGTGCTCCAAACCACATATTTATTAATGATGAATCTGTCACAACTTGCGTACTTTACCACTCTCAACCACTACTTGCAGTTCAAATTAGCACATTTGAAGCAAAAGACACTGCTCGAATTAATCACCTTTTGTATTCTGAAATCTTTTTTCAAGCAAGAAATAAACAAAGTGGTAGATAGTTCATTCTTGTCCTTGAATGACATTTCAATAAAAAAGTCGGTCCCATCATCTTAAAGATTTCTAAACTGTGTTGATTGAGAAAAATTGTACATTGTATTGGACGCATCAACGGGCGTAGGTGTTTGATCATCATATGGACTATTCATGTATAGATCATCCAACCTATCATCAAAGATGTCTTGTTGTTGTTATTCTTCTACGTTATGGTTCTCATTCGCTCTCTTCTTTTCAACTACGTCCACCCTTAACACCGACTTGGATGAATCAATAAGATAAGCACACAACCAAACTTGATTGGTTATCTTGAAAGAAAGTACCCTCTGATTTTCAAAGGAGCTGTGCATGTAGCTGATGATGAATTCTTTCGATTGACAATTCATTCCACAATAACTGAAGATTAAGTTCACAAAATCATCATACGAAACATCACTTTGTTCTGTCATAGCTATCATCTTTAGCATTTCACCTTCGTTCCAATAATATATATATATATATATCGATTACTCTTCTCGATCCATTGACCATGACAATCCACCCCTATTGTTATTGATCCTTCCATTAGTGGTACCTAAATAAAGTCATTTATTAAAAAAAGTTAATAGTGATATCATAGTGCCGTAAATGAATCCAAACAGATGTGTAATCATTCGTAATAGATTACTTACCTTTTGGGATTCATTTTACGCTTTTGAAGCTGATTTCAACAGATAGTTCATCTATTGTAACAGGTGAAACATACGTTATAACAAACTATATATTTGTTGGGATTGATGTTATAGTACTGACGCACCTTTAAAGCAGATTCCAACCGATGAGTGATATGTTCCAACAGATAATTAACCTATTGTGATAGATGACTTACCTGTTGCAACAGACTACGATCTATTAGAATCGAGGTCAGATTCTATCATAACAAGTTACTATTATATTGCAATAGATATCTACTGTCTGTTGTAATCGAGTTTGGGTTCTATTGTAACAGGTTAATAATCTGTTGAAACATATATTTACCCTGTTGCAACAGAAAACACATCTATTGGAATCTAGTTTAGGTTCTATTGCAACAGGTTAATAATCTATTGCAATAGATAGTTATCACGTTGCACCAGATAACTAATCTTTTTAAATAGATAAATCATTTGTTGCATCTGATGACCCATCTGTTTGATTCATGTTACGACTTATAGAACCATAAATATGAATCCAAAATATCATTCTTCCATTGAAACAGATGTCTCATCTATCGCAATAGATGATTTATCTTTTTATACAGATAGATTTTATGTTTGATTCATGATTATGTTCTATCCATTGTTGAAAAAATAGTACAATAGCAGTTATCCAGATGAAAAATTCAACTACAAATCATAATATGACTTACCAAAGTCTCCTATGAAGTAATACCAAAATGGAGCGTGATGTACGAAACAAAATTTAACCCAAGAAATTGGTCAAATAGCAATAGTAGCGGTAACAACAACAACAACAACGACAATGGTCAACAACAAGAAGATGAAGATGATAATGAAGTAGAAGAGGATTATAATGAAGCAGAAAATAATGAATGAAGGAGCAACAACAATGAACAACAAAAATCACTAAGAGAAATAAAATAACAATGGATCAGAAGAGATAAAAATGGGGATTTTTTTCTCCGTTTCCCATTTTATTAGATAAACATTTGGATCAAAGTGTAAATTTAAAAACTTTTGATCTATTTTCAAAATTTCCCAACTTTCTTAATCCATAATAAAATAATTGTCACCTCCACTCAATAATTAAGACGTGTCATCTACATCTCATTTTAAAACTCTTTTGTCACCTATAGCCCGAAGCCCCACTAGAGAAAATTGAAGGAAAGGTATCTTTTAAGTCTTAAATTAAAGGTTGGTGACATTGACCAACTTAAAGGGTCAAACATCATTATAAAACTTGATTAACTTAATTATGGACTTGATTAATATTTTCAAAACTTTCTAATCTTTTAAAAAATACATATCAACCCAACCCACACCCCTCTTCAAACTAAATCAACGAGTCTCTCTCCTCTCTCTCAATAACTTTTCTCAACTTTCTCCCAACCAATAGTTCTTTAAATTTCTCCTTTTAATCCTCGGAGACTTCACCATCCGATGATAAATAGTTAGGCTTTGAGTTTCTTTTCGACTTCAACCTTCAATCGACGTGACAACCCTACTCTCTGACTACAACAGCTTTGAATTCTTCAACCTTCAATCGATGTGATAGACTTGCTCTCCGACCACAACAGTTTTGAATTCATCATCATTCCTTTTGTTCTTTTACAGGTAAAAATTTATGGCCTTTTTAGTTTTAAAAAAAACGAGAAACTTGAGCCAATTTCTCTTATAGTATTGGTTAACAATTTTAATATTTGTTGCTTTAATTTAAAATATGGTCTAAACAAAATCCTAATTTCTAGTATTTCTTCTCTGCTCTTTTCGAAGTGAATTATGATTTTTTTGTTGTTTGTTGTGTTTTTTTGAAGTTATATTTTTGTTGTTTATGTTTATAAAAATAAAACAATGATTTGGGTTGATTTGTTCTATTCTCGTTCTTGGTAAAAATAGTGATATTGCTATTTTTCTGTTGAATAAAATCATGCTACTATTTTTTATTTTATCCAACACATTATTCATCTGGTGCAACATATTAACCATCCGATGCAACATATTTGTCAGATGATGCAATAGATCAGCCATCTGATGCACCAGAGGAACCATCAGATTATAATTTTGATGCAACAGATTTGTCATATGATGTAATAGTTTAAATATCTGATGCAACAGATTAACCACATGTTGCAATATATTAAGCATTGGATAAAAAATCTGATGCAATTGATTAACCATCTGATGCAATGGAAGAACCATCAAATTAATGATCTGATGCAACAGATGAACCTCCTATTGGATAAAATCCTATCAAATCTTCCAACAGGACATGTTCAAGACATGATTTTTCAAATTGAACTTTCATCTGCCACGATAGATGACCCAATGTTGGAAGAAATCTAAACAATATTAACCGTTGATAACTGTTCCAATAGATCACTCATGTGTTGCAACAGATGTGTGACCTGTCGCACAGATTATTTATTTTTCTCAATAGATGAGTCATATATTTTGTATTAT
>NC_061121.1:25757570-25787262 GCF_002878395.1 Capsicum annuum | reverse complement strand
ATGTGTGATCTGTTGCACATACCATTCATCTTTCTCAACAGATGAGTGATATGTTTTGTGCTGTCACAATAGATTACTCAGTCGTTGCTACAAGTTATTTAACTATTCCAACAGATCACTCATATATTGTAACAAATAATGTTACAACAGATGTGTGATCTGCTACATAAACTATTCATTTTTCTCAACAGATGAGTGATATATTTTGTGTTGTTAAAATAGATTACTCATCTATTGCAATAGATTATTTAACTATTCCAACAGAACACTCATGTTGCAATGATGTGTTATCTATTGCACAAACCATTAATTTGTATTAAAAGATGAGTGATACATTTTGCATAGTTACAACAGATTTCTTATCCGCTGCAACAGGTTTGATAAATGATGCAATAGATATACCACCTGGTGCAACGGATAAGTGATCTGTTGGAACTGTTATTTTACTATTTTTCTCATTAGATTTACTGTTACCATTTTTAACGATGCATTAATCAACTATGATATATTTTTTTATGTTCCTGTTGAATTTAGATAATATGGCTCCCAAAACTACAGAAGTTGAATCAAGTCCAAGTAAAGGAACAAGTGAAGCAGCTAGGGTACATCCACCACTCAATGAGCATGCTTTACAAGAGTTATCTCAATCAAGAGCAAAATATGATAAACACGGGTAGGAAGAAAGTTTCCAAAGAGATGACCCAAATGCTAATATCCCTTCCACCAAGGAGTTGGTCAAAACCTTCAATATTAATCGTTATCCTATAATAATGCAGTGCGATGGTGCCATAGATTTAATGGGTAATTTTGTGGTTAAGTCAGCCTTGGGAAAATCTTTCGACGCCTTCAGAAAATACTTCGAGAACAGAAATTTGATGCTTATTTTGGGTACAGCTGCTTTGGGAAATATTTTGATTTATCGAATGACAACAATGCTCGTTTCTAAATGAAAATGGTATATGAACTTCTCAAGCACAGGTTTATGTATGAAAACAAAGATAAGATGGATGAGGTGTAGATAAATTACTATGGCATGCCTATTTGTTTTGGTTGGAAGGAGTTTGCCATAGTTACTGGACTAAAATATTATCCTCCTTTTCAAGTTCTACCTATTCTAACCCAAAAAAGCATCCCGCACACCCAAAAGAGGCAAAGCCAAGTCGTGTGATCACGATGACCTGTTGTCTATTATTGGTCAAGCTTTAAAAACAAAAAAATTGATAGAAGCATTGAAAGGTAAAGAACTTTCAAAGAAGCACAAGCAGTCATTGTGCTTGGTTTAGTTTGGTTTGTACATAATATTCTTTGAGCGAGAGACGTTAACAACAACATAAGTGTTGGTTTAATAAAGCTCTCCGAGGATCTTGAGGCATTTAACAGCTATCCTTGGGGTTATGAAAGCTTCAAAATGATTGTCCAATATTTGTTGACTCCGTTAGTGCAAAAGACAGTCAACTTATATGGATTTCCATGGGATTTCATGGTAAATGTTTCTCTTCTTTCTATTATTATGATATCATTCATTTTTTTTACTCAATAATGGTTTTGATTTATTGGCGTTATTTTATAGGCTTGGGCGTTTGAAGTCATTCCTCATTTGAGACAACAAGTGAACTATCAGGAAGAAGTTTTTTGTCCAAGAATCTTGAGATGGTTGTCAACCAAAACTAATATAAATGCAAAATTTCTTGATCTCTTCAAACCCCAAAGGATGCAGTAAGTATAATTATAATTAAGTTTTTATTTTAATTAATAGTTTTTTTGAGTGATCTAATCATCATTCTAATATATGTTATGATTTATGTTAGATTGTGTATTCGTCGCTTATTCCGACCAATCAAGAATTGAAGATGTCATTTTTTTACTTTACGATCTGTGTAAAATTTTTCGGACCCTAAGGTCATCGACAGAATAAAAATAGAATTGTTTAGAGCAACAACTATTATAAGAAAAATAATTTTGGAGGGTAGGCTTGTTCTTATTGATTGTCTTAGTGGTGATGGAGCTGTTAGTGGTGGTAATGGTGTTGCTGTTGGTGCTAATGATGTTCCTCTTGTAGTATTTAAAACAAACTATTATGAGTATGATCATACTGGTTATACAGATTTTGCCGATCATACTGGTTATACAGATTTTGCCTCTCCCAGCGGATGTTCTGCATGCAAATGTCAAGATTGTAGGGCGAAACATGATGTAGTGATTAATGCCTTTAATGCATTAACTGCTTCTATAAAGGAATTGACATCTAAGATGAGTGTCATTCCATCAAAGAAGATTTTATTTCCATCCACTCTATTAGAGATTGAGGCTAAGAGAAGAAGAAAAGTGATTTCCAAGGAATTATCAAGCACCCAAAAGAGCAAAATTACAACTCCTCTGTCCGTGTGTTACATTGACCAATGTACAAGGTCCAAAGGAGAGAAGCACGAGCTGAACAAGGTGAATATATATGTCTTCCAACTAACTAACAAACAGAGACATTTTTGTTTCAATGGATGATACATCTGCTGAAACTTATCAAACAGTTATATACATCTGTTGTAATAGTTGACTAACTTGTTGCACCAGATAAAGTAACTATTGCGACATATGTCTCGTCTGTTTTAACAATCAAATAGCTCTTCATACCGCTTTTATTTGTACTAACAGATGACCTATCTGCTCCAATAGATGAGTCGTATATTGCAACAGATAGTTGATCCATTGGAAATTATCATATAGTTCTTCCTCATGTAGAAATTTAACCCAACAGTTGATTCATTGTTGCAACAAAAATATAATCTATTTGGGATAATTTAAAACAGGAGGAAGACCTATTTGATTTTCTAGAACAGTGAGTTATCCTTTTCCATTTTGTTGTATCTCTGTGATTAGAATTGACCAATTCTGGCTTTCCAAGTAGATGTAGAAGCTACTGTTGAACAAAATTGACAATATGCTACTCCACTCTTTTTATGAAAATACGGAGAACGAAAAGTGCAGAAACCGTATGTAAGCGACAATAAAATTCCACGATGAGCAAAGCCAAATTCCATAGCACCGGATGAAGAATAACTTGTCCATATTGAGTAGATCTTTATAGCTTGATTCTATCAAAGTAATAACCTCACCCCTCCTTAGGAATCCTTGTCATCAATACTTAAATTGTTGATGTATTTGTTTAGATTTGTACCCATAACATTTTTTTAAATTTTATTTATTCGTTGATTTTATTTCAGATTATTTCTTAAGGCTTTAATTTATTTTATTTTGTCTATGAATTTTATTTTTTCTTTAGATTTGAACTTATTAATTGAAATGGAACACTAGATTCAAATATTGCAACTAATATTGTATTTATTGCAACAGACGAAAAATCTATTGTAAAATATCAAACAGATTTGACATATGTTGCAATAGGTAGGTAATCTATTGGAATTTATCAAACAGGTCTTCCCACTGCTGCAACATATAGACTTAGATAGAAACACCGATATAATGTAACAGATGACCAACCTATTGCAACAGATAAACTATATGTCAGAACAAGTAGAATATCTGTTACAACGGATGGAGAATCTGTTGCATTATAAAAATTCAACTTTCATTGGACATAAAAAAATTGCCACTACATATGAAAAAGTGAAAGTGAATTGAAATAAAAAAGGCGAAACCCATCGACAATGTTCAGTTCAAACACCAAAAATAAAATAGGCATCAACTAGATGGTGTTCATTTTAAACACCTAAAATAAAATAGGCACAAATGTGTCAGGTTGGCACTTTTTGTTGACTTGGCGTCTGATTTTGCCCCCAACGGTTATTCCCCCCCAACATCTTATATATTCATCTTCTTCCTAAGATTTAACCCTAAATTTCCAAATCTTCTTCTTCGTCGTCATCTTTTTTTTTTATCTATCCAAATTCTTCAAATTATTTGCATTTGGTCTTTCTTTTCTTTATTTTTTTTTTATTTTTTCCAACTGAGCTTGATAATGTCGAGCGCATCTTCCACTTTTTTTTGTGATAATGATTTTAGATATTGTAAGTGCGGTCATGAAGCTCTATTAAAGACTTCTTGGACTCAACAAAATCTAGGTCGTAGGTTTTTTACTTGTAAGATTTCAAAGGTAAATTATTTTTTATTTAATTAGTTAATTAATTATTGACTTGTAATTATTTTATAATTGTGTTCTTATTTTTATAGAAATTTGGTGGATGCGATTACTTTGATTGGTATGAAGAACGACACCCTTCACAAGAAAATAGTGTAATCTGGGGTTTGTTAAAGAAAATCCAGGCTTTTGAAGAGAAATAAAATCAAGCAAGAAGATACTACATTATTGCCATTGTTGCTACTGATTTGGTGGTATTGGGCACACAGATTTTCAAGCCTAATTGCTGAAATTTTCATGGTGGTATATTTGCTACTGGTTTGGTGTTGTCGCTCACATAGATATTCAAGTGTGTAATTTCTGTAAAATATCAAAAAAATTTAGGTAAATGTTGTAAAATTTAGGTCATCTATTGGAAATTATCAAACAGGTTTTCCCGCTATTGCAATAGATTAGATAGAAATAACATTGACATAATGCAACTGATGACCAACCTATTGCAACAGATAAACTATCTGCCAGAACAGATAGAATATATTTTACAACAGATTGAAAATTTATTGCATTATAAAAAACTCAACTTTCATTCAATCAGAAAAAAATTATTTCCACTACATGTACATGTAATGTAAAGTAAAGTGAAATATGACTTGAAATAAAAAATTATTATTTCACTGGCTCTTCTATATACACAAGCTCCAAGCGTCCAGTTAGTACCCCATAAGCCCAGACCTTTTACAGGTTTGCCACAACATTGTCTCATAGAAAGGTCATTGGCTCGGCCATTTCTGTGTCGGTTAGCTAACATTCAATGTGTGCAAGAGCGTGCATGCCGCTCGTGTAATCGACATCATTTTTTGGAAGGATCATGCCGATGTTTCAGCCTTCAAAATCTTATGATTTCTTCATCAACACTTCCTTTGAAAAATGATTTATCGATTCACTCTTCTTCAATAAGATGGGAAATTGTTCCATCAGTGGCTCCACAAGGAGAAAAAGATCGACATCGTCGATGAGAGGTTCGTTGCAGTTATAAACATTGATCTTTTCCTCCTCGAGTATTATCTCAACCGCCTGATAATGTATGAAATTCACGCTAATGACTGTAAGAATCCTCTTTTCCTCGGTCTAGCTCTTGCCGTGTGGATTTGGCCTCTCCCCTTCCCTCTAACATATTTTATCATTTCTTCTTTATTTCAGTCCAACGTAGAAGCTAAGAAATCAAATCTAATGCCACATTCTAATGCGGTATTATTGAATTGATCGTACTTATCCTTGAGCTTCTTGCAGAAGTCGAGGTCCATTATCCTATCAGCAGAGTCATAAGCTTCTGGGTATGTTAATTTTCTTTCCCTCATGAGACAGAGAACTTTGGTCAACATGCTATGATATATGAAGACAATTTTTAAATAGGTTAGTAATTGTAAAGATGGTCCATCTGCTGCATAGGGTTCTCTGAATCAATAATCCAATGCAACTTATGCAACAGATGGATAGTAAGTTGTAACAGAACCACTACCAGTTGCACCAGAATACCCAGCTGTTGTAACAGATTTCATATATATTGCTTAGCTTCATCTTCATGGGGTAGATTAGATTAGAAGTCTAGGTTAGAAAAAGTAAACTTGTCTTGTCCTCGTACTGCATACGCATATCTGTCATAATCTGGAAGTTTTGGAGAGAAAAGGGCGGCCTGGGGTAATATGGTGCGCCTGACTTGGCATTCTTGGATTGTCGCAAATCTCTCTTCTCTTTGGTGCCAAGTTTTGTGTAAATGTCCACCTTATTCTTAAATGGCCCCTAAACTTTAACAACTTTTTGAGAGGGAGGATTTGCAATTATTTTTTATTTTTGACAGGAGAGTACATCGATTACTGTTCTTTTCTTCCTCCTAACTAACAATGTAGGAGTGTATCGCTCCCTCAAATTCTTGGATGGTATGACAACCCTCTTGAATTTGAATTCCTCGACAGCTTTAGAGATAGCCTCTAGTTTTCAAAGAGTTTATCCTGGCTGTCATTGCCCTCTTCTTATTCACAACGTGAAGACGAAGGTGAAGAGGGGTAAGAGGACTTGTGTAAGGATAAAAATGGGTGTTTTGAAACATATTTATTTTTTCTTAAGCATCAACATGCTCATCATTATGAGTTTTAGCAGCATCAACATACCTGCCATCAACACCAACAACTCTACCAGAAGAAGCACCTAGATCTGCCTTAGTAGGTTGGTCATGAAGAGCCTCAACATAAGGCTGACCTTTCCTAACTGCTCTTCTTATGGTTGTTTCTCCAACCAGTTCCTTTCTTATTAATCCCACCATTGGGTCTGCTATAGTATCAACATAACCTAGAGTAATATAAGAAGTCATCAATGACTCCTCCTCAATAGGCACAATCCGTGGATGCATAACCTAGAAAAAAAGACAGATACATTTAAATCATATAATATAATAATTTTCATAGTTGGGTTAACATTTTAATAGTCAACTTCTACAATAGATTAACTATATGTTGTATTAGATTACACATCTATTGTATAGTTTGCAGTTAGATGGTTAAAATTTATTTTAGTCGGGTTCAGAGAACCAAAGCAACACTAATTTGATGCAAAATATCAATCATCTATTGCAACAAATTATCAATCTGTTGCACCAATTACATAAAACGAGTAATTTGTTGGGTTACATGTTATGCAACAGATGATCTATATGTGTATTAACAATATGTTACATTAGATTACACATCTATTACATAATTTTCAGTAGATGGTTAATTTGTCAGGAGTTGGGTTCTGAGAATCAAAGCAATAGATGGTTAATCTGATGCAACATATCAATCGTCTGTCACAACACATTATCCATCTGTTGCATCAGTTGGCACAGAATGGGTAATCCATCACAATAGATGTTCCATCTAGTGCATCAGACATAACATCTATTCAATATCTTTTATTAAGTAAAATTATTTTACTTAAAGAAGAAGTACTGCATCATCTAGAGGGTTAAAGAGATCAACCTCCTTAACTTTGGTGTTTCTCTTTGAAACCAACCACCTAAACATCCTTAGATAAGAAACCTCATTTGGGTAATCCATTACCTGCTTTCAGAGGGGAGGAATGACTTCAAATGCCTAAGCCTAAAAAATGTAAACAAAAAGAAAGGAAAAAATTCATAATAACTATATTCAATATAACTTAATGGATGACATAAAATAGTGATTAATTTTACCATGAAGGCCTAAGAAAAGTCGTATAATGTGGTCGTTCTTGAGGATAGCTTTGTCAGTTAATATTGGATAGTCAAGTAGAAGCTGTCATATCCCCAGATATAATTGTTGAATTTATCAAAATCCTTAGCACGCGCCAACAAATCATCTTCTATGACCTTATTGCTGTCTCTTGCCAATATAACCATATGTGCAAACCAAACTAAGCACAATTATTCCCTGTACTACTTTGGTATGGTTTTATCCATAAGATCTGTCAACAAATCCGATGCTTTGTAGCCATGTCGAGCAATGTCAAACAACCTATCTATTTTTTTCTTGCATTTTCTTACCTTGGATCTTTTGCGGTGTGTTCCCTTGGTGATAGCTATTTTTTTTGGATGATGGCATCTTAAGCCTGTCACTATGGCAAACTCTTGCAAGCCAAAATAAACCGGCATGCCACAGTAGAGTATCCAGATTTCAACCATTTTTTGCACCCTTCCTCCGAATTTTTTTCATCTCCTAGGTACTTGATCCTGCGCTTGAGAAGACCATATAACATCCTCATTGGGAAATGGTGAGGGGTGTCCTCAGCCCGCTCAAGAAAGCGTCCAAAGAAGCTCCTCTTAAAAAGTCCATCTATGTTTTCGTCCTTCATAATTTTCCTAAAATTAGTTAATTTACTCCCCATCTGACATTTAAGTACAATTTCACCAGTTAGTTCTTCTAATTTTTTGTCATTTGTCGGCATTGCAACTTGAAACTTGTTAATACTAAAAGTTTTGACATGCTGGGATGTCGATATTAATTCATGCCCCATTGGTGATCCATTATCATCATGTTGATGATCATCTTCTTTCTCTTTCTCACTTTTATTTTCTTCATCACCATCTACAGACACTAGTCCACCTCCCTCAATGTTGTTTTTATATCTCTCGTGAGCTTTACTTTGTTTCCCTGACTGAGATTATTCCGAAAGCTCCTCCGAATCCCTCTGTACTATGGCCTTTTTTTGGGGTGGTCAGACGTTGATCCCCTTTTACTTTCTTTTCTTTTGGGAGACATGTTTTATTTACAAACAAAAGAAAAACAAAAATTACATTACAATTGATGTATGCATAAATTTTAAAAAATACATTACAAACCACCAATAACGACACACCAACAGCCACCACCACCATAAACACCACCAACCAATGCCACAAATACCACAAATAGCGATAACCACCACAAACACCACCAACCATTGCCACTACAAACACCACCAACTAATACCACCAATAGCCACCACCAGTGCCACCACAACAACGATGATGACGACGACGACCACTACCACCACAAATATCACAAACACCATGCAACAATACCACGATAGTCAACGGAACACTGCGATAAAAACTAGGATTTTCAAAAGTTTTTCTAATGATTTTACCATCAAAACTCAATATTGTAAACCCATTCTCGAAGGTAATACAACTAAAAGTTTTCTATTTCATCATTAACTTAAAAGCCCTTATTTTTTAGTAAAAAACAACAAATATAGAAATCTTCCCAAACCTGGTTACTATAAAGACAGAGAAAACGACTGATACAAGCAAGAATAAAGTAAAAAATAATACCTCTGGGGTCGAAAATAAGAAGAAAGCCGATCTGTTATGAAGGGTAGAGCAATTTATTGAGTAGTTATAGTTGTTGTCTGTACTGTATAATTCAGTGAGAACGAGAAAAGAAAAGAGTGAGAACTCGAGATTTGAAATGATGAAATGTTTTTCTCGCAAATGGATGATTTTTATGGGTTGATTTGGATTTTGGAAAAGTATGACAAGTTTTGTAAATATTAATTTGGTTCTAATTGATCTAAATTATTTTTTAAAATTATAAAAGATATGCATTATTTTTAACCCTCTCATTATGCAATTGCCAAAAGATGCAATTGAAGTTATAATTGACCCTATGAAATCACCCACCCACCCCTGGTCCTATATTAGAATAATTAATTTAGGTATATGAACTCAATTGAAATTTTATAAAACAAATGTTCAACCTGTGTCATCAGACACTTATCTGTTGTAAAATATTAAATAGATTAAGTAATCTGTTGCGACAGATTACCCTTCTATTGTAAATTAAAAAATGGATTGTCACATGTCGCAACAGATTACCCATCTGTTGTAAATTATCAAATAGGGGTTGCCATCTTTTAATCAATTAGGGTATTGGTCTAACATATGAGGTAGTAAGAATTGGTTTAGCTCAGTGTGATTGATCGACGACTCTGGCCGGGAGGAACTCAATACTTCTCATCATTCAATTGCCAAAAGACTTAATTAAAGTTGTAGTTGACCCTATGAGAACTCACCCCTGGTCCTAGATTAATCAGTTAGGGTATTGGTCTAACATATGAGGTAGTAAGAATTGGTTCAGCTCAGAGTGATCGATCGATGACTCTGGATGGAAGGAATACAATATTATCTCATCATTCAATTGAAAAAATACTCAATTGAATTTGTACTTGACCCTATGGGAACTCACCCCTAGTCCTAGATAAATCAATTAGGGTATTGGTCTAACATATGAGGTCGTAAGAATCGGTTCAGATCAGAGTGATTAATCGACGACTCTGGCCGGGAGAAACACAATATCATCTTATATTCAATTACCAAAAGACAATTGAAGTAGTAGTTGACCATATGAGAACTTACCCCTGGTCCTAGATTAATCAATTAAGGTATTGGTCTAACATATGAGGTAGTAAGAATTAGTTCGGCTTAGAGTGATCGATCAACGACTCTGGCCGAGAGGAATGCAATAACGTCTCATTATTCAATTGCCAAAAGACTCAATTGAATTTATAGTTGACCCTATGAGAACTCACCCCTGGTCCTAGATTAATTAATTAGGGTATTGGTCTAACATATGAGATAGTAAGAATTGGTTCAGCTTAGAGTGATCGATCGACGACTCTGGATAGGAGTAACGCAATACCATCTCATTATTCAATTACCAAAAGACTCAATTGAAGTTGTAGTTGACCCTATGATAACTCACCCCTGGTCTTAGATTAATCAATCAGGGGTCGTTTGGTAGAGTGTATAAGAACAATGCAAAATATAGTGTATTAGTAATGCTTGCATTAGTAATACTTGTATTATTTATTCTTGTATTAGTTATGCATGTATTATTTATTATCCATTGTTTGGTTTGGTGTATAAAAATAATACATCTTACATAATTTCTATAAAAGAAATTTTTGTATGCAAAAATACTCTTCTTTGATTTTGTACACTTTTTTGTAATAAAGTTCTTTTGTTATTTCAAACATAATTAATATTGTTGAACTATTATATAGAGGTTTAGGATTAATTGCAAGATCTTCATGTTTGTGCAAAAATGTTACACCGGTGGATTAACATAGTCGAAACAAAAATAAAATACAAGACGTAAAGTTAAGAAATAGTCTGAATTTTTTTGTTAAAATATTTTTAAGGACTCTCGAAGCAAAGAAAAGATATGTTATAGTTATTTAAATCAACCATTCGTTGTTGTAAATTCAAATAGTGGGAAATGAAATTGTGAAATATTTTTAAAAGATTCACTAGTGTAAATTTTCAAACAGAAATTGTTATCTGTTGCACTTAGATGTTTTAAGATCCTTTTTTTTAAAAAGCAATTTAGGTATTTCCTTTCCAAGACTCAACTCAACTCATCTATCTCTCTGATAAGGCTGAGGGACCAAGTAGGTGGTGTCGATACCCTGTTATAATTTATTGACGGTTCATGCTCATGTTCTTGTGTCGAGTTTGGGGAAGGGTTCAAGTGTTTGGCGGCAGTGCAAATATCCAATAGTGATTAAACCGGTTTTAATGGCTCAATGGACTTCTTGAAAGGCCTCTGAAGCCTCACACTACAGCAAACACTGATGGAACCAATAGAAATTACCCTGGTTTATATTACTGGAGAAGACTATTATACAACAGTAGGTGCTTGGGAGAATACCTGTGTGGGAAAAGAGAGGTTGAGAAGGTCATATATCATCTCAGGCCTTGTTTAAGAGGAAACACAGGGTAGGAAGCAAGGAAATTCTAGCGAATCTCTCCAATGAAATTGACATGAGAAATGGAGAAACCAGATGAGCTTCAAATTTGGAAGTGTATCCAGATATAAAAATCTGCCAGTCATTGAAAAAAAGGAAAATGGTCAACAGGACTAGAGCTAGACACTTTGCTAGATACTATAACTAGTGAGCATGGCCTCAATGAAGACTCTCACAAAGTGTAGGATCAGAACTCTAAGGAAGAAGCTTTGTGAGCACAGGAAATTGATACGATTGTCCGTCAGAATTGAAACCTTAAAAAACAACTCCTGAATTACAAATATGGGAACAATCCAAGGTGGCAATTTCTTAAATTAAATATGCATCCCATGCCTCCTATGAAAAGGTAGTGGAAACAACAAGGCATGGGATTTCCGCGCAACTTAAAAACTTTTTGATTCTACTGCCATAGACCTAATCATATCCACAAAAAAAAGGCATGACATGCAAGTTAGACTTCAGAAATTAACACATTGTCTTCCCTTATTTTTAATCCAGGAGTTGTATGTTCAGGTTCCAATTCTGACCGACAATTGTATCAATTTCCTATGCTCGCAAAACTTTTTCCTTAGAGTTCTGGTCCTGCACTTTGTGAGAGTCTTCATTGAGGCCACTCTC
Organism: Capsicum annuum; assembly: GCF_002878395.1. Taxonomy (NCBI): domain Eukaryota; kingdom Viridiplantae; phylum Streptophyta; class Magnoliopsida; order Solanales; family Solanaceae; genus Capsicum; species Capsicum annuum. Next base: position 25,775,252 of record NC_061121.1, on the reverse strand, counting down.
ACTAGTTGCAGTCTCTAGCAAAGTGTCTAGCTCCAGTCCTATTGACCATTTTTTCTTTTTTTTCAACGACTGACGAATTTTTATATTTGGATACACTTCCATAGTTGAAGCTCATCCAGTTTCTCCAATTATCATGTCAATTTTATTGGATAGATTTGCTTGAATTTCCTTGCTTCCTACCCTGTGTTTTCTCTTAAATGAGGTCTGAGATGATATATGGCCTTCTCAACCTCTCCCTTCCCACACAGGTATTCTCCCAAGCACCTACTGTTGTAGAGTAGTCTACTCCAGCAACCCATCCATATAAATTTAGACCAGAGGAATTTCTATTGGTTCCACCGGTGTTTGCTACAGTGCGAGGCTTCAGAGGCCTTTCAAGAAGTCCATTGAGCCATTAAAACTGATCCAATCACTATTGGATATTTACACTACCTCCAAAAACTTGAACCCTTCCCCAAACTTGACACAAAAATATGAGCATAGACCGTCATTAAATTATAACATGGTATCGACACCACTGTCTTGGAAGCCTTCATCCTTATCAGTTCGCACCTATCAAACTAAAATGTACAATGTAGGATCTTTTTTGAAGAATCAGTGTCTAATCGGTAAAAAACTGTATTCACAAAATCATTGCACTTTATGTGTGTCTGTCGTGGTAGACTGATCAATAATACATAATTTCTATGCAAGAAAGTGGATCCATTACACGCACCTTATTATTCCTACCCCATAAAAGACACTACAGTGTTGTTTATTCATTTGCACGCATGTGATGACTTTTAAAAAGAGGTATGAAGAATCGTGACTTTTTTATCTTGACACATTTAAAATAGCTGATGAATCAAAATTTCCATCTGTTGTAACTGATAAATCAGATGTTGGAAGAAATCAAAACATCTCATCCATTTTATGGTCCATCTGTCATAATAGATAATCCATATGTTGCAATAGATTGTAAATTTGTTGCGATAGACCAAACATTGTTTATTCATCTACACGCATGTGATGACTATTAAAAAAGAGGTAGTGGTGACTTTTTATCTAACAAATTCAAAACAGCTACTGAATTGAATTCTCCATCTGTTGCATCTGATGAATCGGTTGTTAGATGAAATCAAAACATCCCTAACATATGGTCCATCTGTCACAACAGATAATCTATATGTTGAAACAGATGGTAAATCTGTTATGGTAGATGGACGATCTATTGTAACAACATAATAATAACGGGTGTTATCAATTCTCAAAACTATTTTGAAAAGGTGAGAATTATTAATGTAAACCAAAAAGTTGTGAATTTTCACAAAAAACAAAATGCCACCAGTTTGAATGTAATTAATACAATGGAGCTGAACAGACGTGCCTTTTGTCCTTATACAGCCAGATTCAATCCTCTATAAATAGGTCCCTTCTTAATCTTCATTCTGCTAAACTTTATTTATTTCTTGCATTTTTCCTTTTTGTGTGACATCTTCAAAAACTTCTCTTCAAAGAGCATATTCCTGTATGTTGAGGTAAGTTTTTATCGATGTAAATCTACCAGTTTGTAGTATATAATTTATTACATTTGGATTCTTTTCTTTACATTTGTCGATTCATGAGTGTTCTAGATATGGTTGATCCTTTTTTGGGACATTACTATTCTGTGCGACACAGTGTGGGAACTTCAGAGGCAGGTTAATGACCTACAGAGGAAGTTGGTCGCCATGAGAGCGATGATGTTCAGAGAGATACAGAGGCTAATGAGAGCCCTACTATTGCGAGTTGATTGATCGACTGTCACTAATGATGATGATGATAATAATAATAATTAGAATGTGTTTTTTCTTTTTGTGTATGTATTTTAATTTTTCTATATCAGATCTATACCTAATGTATTTTATTTTTTGTTTAATGAAAAATTTATTTTTAGTCGACTTTGGATTTTTAATTCTTATTCAATTTGTATTCTGTCTATTACTTCTTCTAAATATTTTACATGTTAACATGTCGACGGTTGGAGGTAAGGAGCAATTTTGAATCCAGTAGTAATAGCAATTTTTCCTTTTGAGTTTCAACAGATGGATCATATGTTGGAACAGATCGGTCATTGGTTGGGTTTCTGTCAACAGATTATCCATCTATTGCGACAAATTTAGCATCTATTGGAGGAAAACATTCCAGTTTTATGGAACTATGTTGTGTTCTTCTATCTAATGTTCATCTGTTGCCACGGATGGTAATCTATTGAAAATACTTGTGGTTTGCTGTATTGTTTAGTTCATGTTTTGCCTCTTTTTATTGATGCACAAATTATTAAAAAGATATATTATATATAATGAATGATAACATTACATTCACAATAATGTGTTAAATATATAAAAGTCCACAACAAACAGCTATACAAGTTTCTATAATTACAACGATCATGGTAGATTACGATCCGGGCATGTAGTTCTTTAATGGCTAGCACGCTTACATACAAAGCACTTGTTTCTTCTTGATGAAAATGATTCTCGGACTCCACGCCTCCTCTTATATGGCTTTCTTCCCGGTTTGATTGTGCTTGGGTCAATATATGGAGGAGGTATTAATCTCCCCATAAGCTCTGTAGGAACAACCCAAGATTCTTTGGGAGACACCGGAGTAATATATCCACTATATGCCATTTCAAATTTTATCATTGAATAATATTGAGAGGAGTGCTCTTAAACTTCAACTCTATATTTATGATCGTATTGAGCTCGAAGCGCTGCCATAGCATGTGGATAGGGTATTTTGTCCAAGTTAAAAACTCTACACGTACAAGATCTTGTTTGAAGATCGACCGTGACAACATCACCATGACCAGTGATACTAAATTTGTAATTTGCTATTTTATTGGGTAATAACCTATTCCCTAAACTGACGTTCGTTGATATTATTTTTTTCAATTTTGAGAACAAATCGGGTTCTTTGTTTTTGGGCACTTGAACTGCACACGCCTTTCATTAAAAAATTCACCATACTTCTGGCTTATTTTTTCAAACATAGCCTTGATGGGAAATTCTCTTTCATCGTCAAACAATGAATTCACCGATTCATCTATGTTTGATGTCATAATATTGTACTTATACAAAAATCACTTATCATGACATCATACTAAACTTGTATCTCAAACAAGACATTAAAATAGATAAGAAAGTACCTTTCTGCCTGACAGAATGCCCGAGTCCATCTCTCAAAACCGACATGTATGAGAAATTTGGATACCTTGGTATTCACATCCGTTATTTGGTTGAAATGGTCTAAAAATTCCTCTCTACTATATGCTTTAGCTGCTCCATAAAAAAGGGTCACGACCCTTTTGTTGTGATAGTTGGTCTAAATATTGTCTCCAAGATGCCTGATGCAACAACCAAAGTAAGCTGAAGTGAAGAAATATGAACCCATCTTTAGAATACTTGGATGCTTATTCGATACAAAACATAACTCTTTGATATCTTTGACGCAGCTTTGCAGTTGTTCATAAAAATCCATAAGAGGCATCACATTCCTTGTCCACTACACAAAAAGCGACAGGAAAGATGTGATTCTCCGCATCCTGTGCCACCGAAGCTAGTAGAACTCCATTATACCTACTTCTCAAGAAGGTACCATCGACGGCTATGACTTTTCTCAAATATCAAAAACCTTGAATCCAAGCACCATAGGATATAAAAAAGTACTTGAACCTTCCGTTTTCATCAAGATGCAATGTCATCTTACTTCTGGGATTTGTGGACTCAATCATGTAACGTAGGCATCCAGGACTGCATACCCATGCTCGAGTGCCCCCCTAATCAAGTCCTTGGCAATCCCCATGGCCATATATATATTCCAATAACTGACCAGGAAACCCAATTCCATAAGGATTTGATTGGCCACAACCCTATTTAAATGGCCTTTGCCATCGGGGAAACTACTCTTAAAATATTCATCGAGGACCTTTGTCGTGGCATGAGGATTTTGGCCTGAGATGTGCTCCGAACCACATATGTGATGCTTTTTATGTTTATGAATGACGAATCTATCAGAACGTGCGTACTTTATCGCTCTCAACCACCACTTGCAGTTTGAATTAGCACATTTTAAGCAAAAGACACTGCTCGAATTAATCACCTTCTTTATTCTGAAATATTTTTTCAAGCAAGAAATTAACAAAATGGTAGATAGTTCATTCTTGTCCTTGAATGACATTCCAATAAAAAAGCCAGTCCCATCATCTTGAAGATTTCCAGATTGTGTTGATTGAGAACAACTTCATATCGTATTGGTCGCATCAATGGGCTTAGGTGTTTGATCATCATCTGAAATATTCATGTCTAGATCATCCAACCTTTCATCAAAGATGTCTTGTTGTTGTTTTTCTTCTACGTTCTAGTTCTAATTATCTCTCATCTTTTTGACAACGTACACCCTTAACACCATCCTGGATGAATCACTAAGATAAGCACACTACCAAATTTGATCGGATATCTTAAAAGGTAGTACGCTCTGATTTTCAAAGGAGTTGTGCATGTAGCTGATGACGAGTTCTTCCAAATGACAATTCATCCCACAATAACTAACGATTAAGTTCACAAAATCATCATACGAAATATCACTTTGGATAGTCAAAGCTATCATCTTCAGTATTTCACCCTCATTTCAATGCCATACATATCGATTGCTCTTCTCGATCCATTGGCCATGACAATCCACCCCTATTGTTACTAATCCCTCCATTAGTGGTACCTAAATAAAGTCATTTGTTAAAAAAAGGTAATAATGATTTTATAATGCCGTAAATGAATCCCAATAGATGTGTAATAATTCGTAACAGATTACTTACCTGCTGGGATTCATGTTATGCTCCTGAAGCTAATTTCAATAGACAATTCATCTATTGTAACAGGTGAAATATATGTTGCAACAGACTATATATCTGTTGGGATTGATATTACAGTAATGACGCACCTTTGAAGTTGATTCCAACAGATGAGTGACATGTTCCAATAGATAATTAACCTGTTACGATAGATGACTTATCTGTTCTAACAGACTATGATCTGTTGGAATCGAGGTCAAGTTCTATCATAACAGGTTACTAATATATTACAACAGATATTTATCTTCTGTTGGAATCGAGTTTGGGTTCTGTTAAAATAGGTTAATAATCTATTGCAACAGATATTTACCTTATTGTAATAGATAACACATCTGTTTGAATCGAGTTCAGGTTCTATTGCAACATGTTAATAATATGTTACGATAAATATTTATCATGTTGCACCAGATAACTAATCTTTTTAAATAGATAAATCATTTGTTTCATCAGATGACCCATCTGTTTGATTCATGTTATGGCCTATAGAACCATAAACATGAATCCAATATATCAGTCTTTCATTGAAACAGTTGTCTCATCTGTCGCAATAGATGATTTATCTATTTAAACAGATGGATCTTATGTTGGATTCATAATTATGTTCTATCCATTATTGGAAAAACAGCATAATAGCAGTTACCCAGATTAAAAATTCAGCTAAAAATCATAATTTGACTTATCAAAGTCTCCTATGAAGTAATGCCAAAGTGAAAAGTGATGTACGAAAAAAAATTTGACCTAAGAAATTGGTCAAATAGCAAAAGTAGCGGTAACAACAACAATAACAATGACAATGGTCAACAAGAAGAAGATGAAGATGATAATGAAGTAGAAGATGATGATAATGAAGCAGAAGATGATGAATAAAGAAGCAACAATTATGAACAACAAAAATCACTAAGAGAGAAAACAACAATGGATGAGAAGAGAGAGAAATATGCCTTTTTTTCCCTCCGTTTCCCATTTTATTAGGTAAATATTTGGATCAAAGTGTGAATTTAAAAACTTCTGGGCTATTTTCAAACTTTTCAACTTTCTTAATCCATAATAAAGTAATTGTCACCTCCACTCAATAACTAAGACTTGTGTCACCTACACCTCATTTTAAAACTCTTTTGTCACCTACAACCCGAAGCCCTGATATTTTGATCCATTAACTTTACATAGGCTAAGTAATCCCAAACTCTTAGATATCCCAAATTCAACTTGTGACCTTTCCACACTCAAAAGGTGTTAGTTTGGTCTTTTTATGAGGCATACGATTCAACATATACCAAGAAGTCAAAAGAGTTTCACCCCAAAAACTTAAAGGTGCACAAGATTCAATTAATATGACATTAGTCAACTCAACCAAAGTTCTATTCTTCCTTCCGCTACACTGTTAGATGCAGGAGAATAAGGAGGAATAGTTTTATGAATTATACCCCATGATCTAACAAAAGGATTGAATTCATGTAACTCATATTCACGGCCTTTATCACTTCTTATTCTTTTTATTTTTCTATTAAACTGATTTTCAGGTTCATGGAGAAAAGACTTAAAACTCTCAAATGCATCACTTTTATTTTTCATTAAGTAAACATATGTAAACTTAGAATAATCATCAATTAAAGTGATAAAATATATTTTTCCTCCACAAGTTAAAATTCCACCAAGTTCACAAATATCGGTATGAACTAATTCTAATAATTCAATTTTTTTCAACTTGAAAATGAGATCTTTTTGTGATTTTGGTTTTACTACAAGCCTCACATTTTTTAAAATTCTATTTGATCACTGGAATTAATCCTAAACTACTCATAATTCCCACATAACGATCATTTATATGACACAAACGAGCATGCCAATAATTAGTAGAAGAAAGCATATGAATAGAAGTAGATTTTTTATTCATACCTCTTTCCCACAAAAATATTATTTTTAACAATTACATACTAATCAGATTCAATAATCTGTTTAAAGCCTGATTTATTAAGAAGAAAACTAGATATCAAATTTTTTATCATAGGAGGAGTATAAAGTACATATTTTAAGATTAATACCCTTTCAGAAGTAAACTTCAACCCAACAGCTCCCATTCTAATTACTTGAGTTGTGTGTGAATCTCCAAGAATGATGGTTTTGGCTCCTCAAAATTTGTATATTTTTTAAATCAGTCTTTGTCATAACAAACATGACAGTTTGCACCAGAGTTAGCCCACCATCCATCAACATTCTCCACCATGTTAATGTCTGTTATCACTGTTACAAATGGTTCTTCAGTAATGTTTGTCTGAGGTATAGACCCAAGTTTTTGAAATTTGTAAAATTGAGAAATATGTCCACTCTTGCCATAGACAAAATACGGTCCTTTTGTTGTACACATTGATTTTTTGCTTGGTTGTTTTCACCATTATTGTCCTTAGGATATTGTAATGCCTTGAGAGCACCCCCTGAGCGTCATACGGTGCTTACATTCCTAAAGGACCACAAGCTAACCTATGATTTGGTACCTGCTGTGAGCACTGGATAACATAATCATAAATGCAGAAGAATACTGACATGCCATAAGGTTTTAATAACTGAACTCAAAACTAAAATATGAGTCTAGAGAAATAATTGACTGAATTTGATAAAATAATGATAAACTAGATAACTAACTGTAATATTTGAATACTGAATAACTAACTCTAATGTCTGATAAGCCTCTAAAATTGAATGACTATGAGTTGATAGGACAGGCCCCAACAAACTCAAACTAACTACTAACTGAGACATAAAATAAAATAATTTGACCTCGAATGATGAGGACTCACCACTGCTATTGTACTGCTGATAGCCTGAGAAGTGAAGCCTAAGAGAGGTCCAGGAACTGGGCATCAGGGCCTATGATATGATACATCATAGCACAAAAGAAAGGTATACGATCAGTACTTTGAATGTACTGGTATGCTAAATGAGGTAGGCTGATATGCATGGTTTCATGAACAGAACTAATAATTAACTAAATATGCATGTAAGGCATGGAGTACTAAATAGAGAGCATGAAATCTATAGGTACTAGGAATATATGAAAGTCTGTAAATACTGAGTATGCATGAAAATTTGTAAATACTAAAGATACGTGAAAATCTGTAGATACTATAGAAGCATGACCAAGCATATAATATGAACTGAGTAAAATTTGTAAACTGAAATAACTGAAATCTGTATGCTTTGGCCAAACAACATAAGACTGAAAAACTAAACTGAGAGTGCATCTGAGACTGTGGGAGGTATCATCTGACCGACATGCCCCAATTTGAGCTAATTGGTGTCCAAGTTATAATCCAATTGGAAGGGTGTTATTCCCATGCCATGGGTACTAACGCTGGCCGTGTGGATCCATTAAATTAATATAATATCCAAAGGACTAAGGGTGTCAAGCATGAACTGATAGGTGACCCTTGCGAGATAGTCAAGCCTAATCTGACTGGTGAATTTTCACATCCTATGCTGGCTATATAGTTTTGGAGTATAGGGACGGCTATTAACGACTCTGCCTATCTGACGGGGAAGCTACCATCCCTGCACTCGCTCGGTGGTAAATCTTACTCCCAACTAAAAGACACTAAAATACTAGACTGTTTTAAGTTTAACTAACTGTTATTTGACTATTTTGATAATGCTCATAGTATGTTCTGAAGACTATTTTGTAATGTACTGAGACTTGACTAAGTAAACAACTATGGTTTTAGGGTATTCAATACCCCCAAGACTCAAAAACAACAATGGTAGAATGATACTAAAGCTTGGGGGACAAAACATGAAGGCTTTTATTTAATCAATCACTCTTGTAGGCATTTTATCAAACACTTGTAGTACATGGTTTAAAACAATCATGGCAATGTCACGAAACTTATGAAAATAGCATGAATTCGACACAATAGTATTAAATCATGGTTTAATTCAATAAATAATAATATTAAAAACATGGAGGATTGAATAACAATAATAGTTTCATTGAATCATGGTATAAAATCAATAGTACATGGAGATTCATGGGTGAAATCACAATTTAAAATCAATTATCTTGCAAAGATCACAATTTATAATTTAAATAGGATACTTGGACTCCATGGATGAAAGGAATCCATGGATGAACATCTAACATACCTGGGTTAATGAATTTAGGAGGATTGATGGAGAGTTCTTGAGATTTGGCGTTGAATTTGAGAGTTACGGTTCTTGTTCTTAAAGAGAGTTGATTTTAATTTGAGAGAATAATGCAAAAGTGAGCAAATAATTCTCTCTTAGGGGTAAATCCCGTGTTTAAGTGGATTGGGGCCATGGATAAAGACCAAACGCCCCCTGTAAATTAAAATTGTAAAACTGAAAAAATTCTCAATTTTCAACCTTGGCGCGACGCGCCATTATCTCGCTAAGCCACTGGAAAAGGGACAATTGGGAAAATTCATAGTGGCGCGATGTGGCATAATTGTGCTGCCACCTTATTTGTGACCTGAAAGCTCACCGTGATGCAGTGGAATAACGGAGAGATACTGGAAACTGCTAAATGCCAATTTGGCCTTTGGCGCGACGCGCCAAGATCGCGCACCTTTACTGGAAATTGCCAATCATCATTTAGACTGGCTCCGCGATGCGCTAAGGTTTAAATTGACGGTGTTTAATGACTGAAACTTAAAATCACCATACCTTCTTATCGGTTATCAGATTTGGGCAAATTTTATATCGTTGGAAAGCTAATTTAATTTCCTATGCAATGATAGTCTCTAAACTGACAAATAATGAGCATTTTGAAAATTTTATATATGAATACTCATGTATTGGGACTTAGATTATGCTAAGGAAATGTGGGGTATCAAAATATCTCCCCCTTGGAACCATTCGTCCTCGTATAAGACTGGTTAAGTTGAGGGAAAACTGGTAGGTTGAGCTTACACACTAAACATACAGATCTGATGCATGTAATGCATGAATGAACTAACTTCTGAATACACGATTGACATGAACATGATGTGCAACTGAAATCGAGCATGACATAGAGAAATCTTAAGAAGATTAGTACATTATACTGAATATGGATTCGCGGAGAAAAGATGAAAGTACTTAGTCCACATATCTGCCTCTGCTTCCTAAGTGGCTTCCTTAACGGACTGATTTCGCCAAAGAACTTTGACCCGTGGAACTTCTTTGTTCCTTAGTCTATGAACTTGATGATCAAGAATTTAGTCTGAACCTCCTCATAGAAAAGACTGTTCTGAATATCTATACTTTCTAGGGGAACAACTATAGCTGGATCACCAATATACTTTTTTAATAATGAGACATAGAACACTGGGTGTACTGAAGCTAGATATAAAGGTAACTCAAGTTCGTAAGCTACCTTTTTGAAATGACTAAGAATTCTGACATATCTGGGACTGAGTTTCTCTTTCTTGTGAATTTCTTCACTCCCTTAATGGGAGAGATTTTCAAGTATACAAAATCACCGACCTCAAAATTGAGATACTTTCTCCTCACATTAGCATACGATTTATGTCAGCTCTAGGCAATGCTAAGCCTTTCTTTGATCAATTGAACCTTCTCTAATGCATCAAATACCAGGTCAGGCCCTACTACTACGGCTTCACCTACTTCAAACCAACCAATTGGAGATCTACATCTCCTACTATAGAGAGACTCAAATGGAGTCATACAAATACTGGAATGATAGCTATTATTGTATACAAATTCAATCAAAGGCAAATGGTTATACCAACTACCTTTGAAATCAACAATGCATGCTCTCTGCATATCCTCAAGAGTCTGAATGGTCCTTTCTGCTTGATCGTCTATTTGAGGGTGGAAAGCTGTATTGAGATAGACTTGGGTACCAATCCCCTTTTAGAATACCCTCCAGAAGTGAGAGGTAAACTAGGTACCTCTATCTGGGATGATAGATAAGGGAACACCGTGCAACCTGACCAACTCTCTGAGATAGAGTTTGGCATAGTCCTCTGTTGAATAAGAGGTATGGACTGGCAAAAAATAAGCTGATTTAGTCATCCTATCTACGATAACCCAAATAGAATCATGCTGATGACGAGTACAAGGCAGACTCGTTACAAAGTCAGTGTTCACTACTTCCCATTTCCACGTGGGAATGATGAACTCTTGTATGGACCCACTAGGCTTTTGGTGATAAATCTTAACTTACTGGCATGTAGAGCACTTAGCCACAAACTCTGCAATATCCCTTCTTATCCCACTCCACCAATAGATCTCCCGCAAATTACGGTATATCTTCGTGGCCCCTGGATGAATAGAGTAACGCGCCCCATGCACTTCTGCAAGAATTCATTGCCTCAAATCTTCTACAGCAGGCACACACAATTTAACCTGACAACACAACACACCATCTCCTCCTTGGGAGAAAATCTCCACCTTCTTATCTCTGAATTATTCTTTTAACATAACTAGACTAGAATCTCTATCTTTCTTTTCCTTCACCTAGAAAACTAGAGATAATTCTGAGCTACTCTGCATCCATATACTACCTCCTGTTAAATCGAGTAAGCGGACACCTTGTTAGGCAAGCTGATGAACTTCCTGAGCTAACTTCTTCTTACCATTCTCAACATGAGCAACACTACCTGAGAGCATCAATCACTACATTAGCCTTGCCTGGATGATACAGAACACTTATGTCATAATGTTTCAATAACTCTAACCATCTTTTCTGATGGAAATTTAATTCTTTCTGAGAGAACAACTATTGTAGGCTCTTATGGTCAGTGAACACATCAATGTGCACCCCATACAAGTAATACCTCCAAATCTTTAAGGCAAATACTATTACTGCTTACTCAAGATCATGAGTAGAATAATTATTCTTATGGGGATTAAGTTGTCTGGATGCATAGGCTATGACCTTACCTTTCTGCATGAGAACACAATCCAAACCTACTCTGGATGCATCACAGTACACAACTAACCCATTTGAACCATCTGGCAAGGTAAAAACTAGGGTTGAGATGAGTCAAGTTTTCAACTCCTAAAAACTCTTCTCGTAGGAATCTGACCACTGAAAGTTAGCTTTCTTCTCAGTCAATCTAGATATAGGGGATGCAATAGAAGAAAACCCCTTAACAAACTAATGGTAATAGCCAGCTAAACCTAAGAAACTCCTGATGTCTTATGGAGAGATGGTTCTAGGCTAGTTTCTCACCGCCTCATTCTTTTAAGGATTAACTCTAATGCCATCATCAGAAATACTATGGCTAAGAAAATCTACTGATCTTAGCCAGAATTCATGCTTCCTGAATTTAGCAAATAACTAGTAAGCTCTAAGAGTTTGTAACACTATTTTGAGATGGTCTGCATGATCAGTTTCGCTACAGGAGTAAACAAAAATGTCATCAATGAAGACTATGACAAATATGTCCAAGTACTATTTGAACACTCGGTTTATCAAGTCCATGAAGGTTGCTGGGGTATTAGTGAGACCAAAGGACATAACTAGAAATTAGAAGTGACCATATTGAGTTTGGAAAGCTATTTTTAGAATATCATATTCCCTGACTCTAAGCCGATGATAGCCTGATCTGAGGTCTATCTTTGAAAAATAGCTGGCACCTTGAAGTTGATCAAATAAGTCATTGATTCTAGGAAATGGATATCTATTCTTGACTGTGACTTTATTCAACTGATGGTAGTTTATGCACATTCTGAGAGAACTTTCTTACTCACGAATAGAACAGGTGCACCCTACAGGGAGATACTGGGTCTGATGAATACCTTATCTAAAAAAATTTTTAACTATTGTTTTAACTCTTTAAGTTATTCTAGTGCCATTCTATATGGTGGAATAGATATAGGCTGAGTATATGGGAGAAGGTCTATTCCGAAGTCGATTTTTCTTTCGGGAGGAACTCCAGGAAGATCTTTAGGAAACACATCTAGAAATTCATTTACTACTGGAACTAACTCAAGAGTTGGAGTTTATGAGTTAAGAGTCCCTGGCTCGCACAAGATGGTAAATATACCCCTTCGATATCATCTTTCTCGCTCTAAGGTATGAAATCAATTGGCCTCTAAGAGTTACGGTACTACCTCTCCATTCAAGGTTTATTTGGAAACTGAAAATGAACTATTCTGTTCTATAATCAACTGAGGCATAACATGAGTGGATCCAATCCATGTTGAGAATAACGTCAAAATTCGTCATCTCTAACTCCACGAGATCAACTATGGTAACTTTCTAAAATATTGTGATCGGACAATTCCTGTATACCTATTTGGATACAATGGAAACACCTACTGGGTAGTTACTAAAAAGGGCTCTACAAGAGTTTTGGGACTTACTTTGAAATTGATAGCTATATATAGAGTTACAAAGCAAAAGAAAAGCTCCAGGGGCTAGTAAATCATAAAAATGTAAGTGAAAGACCTGTAACATACCAGTAACTACGTTAGGAGAATTTTCCTGATCTTGGTGGGACTGAAGAGCATATAATTTGTTCGGATGCTAACCACTGGTTGTACTGGAAGCGGCACCCTACTGAGATGGGCGACTGGATGAAACTGACGATTGTTGAGACTGACCGTACTGGAGCACATCCCTACCTTTATAAGCAACTACCTGACCCTTCCGAATCTTATGGCCTGGCTTGCCACACCCAAAGCACACATCACTACCTGCTGTACACTCACCCTGATGGTGTCTGCCATATTTCTGACATAGAGGGGTTTGTACGGCACTGCTAACACTAAACCGGGACTTAGAGCCTGGTGACCTATCCCTATTTTCATTTTTGAATTTGGGTACTAGGGAACTGGCTGAAGAGGGTGCTATGGATAAAGACCTCTGATGAAACTGTGGACGGTTACCACCTTCTGACTCTGGCTAACTGAAATTAAAACTACCCATCCTAGCCCTCTTATTCCCTCTTTTTCTCTCTCTTTAATCTTATACTCCTCAATTTCCTGAGCATGAACCATCAACCTAGATAAGTCCATCTCCCTAATTAGCATTACGGTCCTATACTCCTTGACCACACTATCAGATACGCCAGACACAAACTTACTCATCTTTGATCTGCTGTCAGCTACCATATGAGGAGCATTTCTAGCTAACTTAGTAAACTTGAGGGAATACTCCCTCACGCTCATGTCTCCCTGCCTCAAGTTACTAAATTCTAACACTTTGCCCTCCCTCAACTCCAATGGAAAGAATCTGTCTAAGATCCATGACCTTCTGAACAATATCTAAGAATTCCTGTGGATCCTCGTCAGACTTAGATCCCATGAAAGAAGGAGGATTCATCCGAGTAAAATCTCAAATTCTGGTTGTAGCAGTATTGGCCACTAGGTTGGCTGGAACAACAGATGGTCATTCATTCTGTGCTGCTACAGATTTTACTAGAGTAATGAACACAAATCTGAATTCTGCATGAGCAACATGCTCATCCAGAGAATCTGCCTGGATGGGCTAAGGGGCTAGCTGGTTTCCTGTTCTTCTTTCATTCTTATTAGGAGGCATGTTTTATAAATGGAAGTAAGAAGTGGATTAAAAAGGGAGTTTAAATTGAGCTCATGCTCACTCGCACGACATGAATACTGAAAGAAAGAAAAGTTTTTCCTAAATACATTGTAGCCTCTCGTCCATAAGTGTGGCGCTCTACATACCCATGCACAAGACTCTACTCGACGTGACTTTTAGACTTTCTAGGACACTTTAAAATCTGGCTCTAATACCAAGTTTGTAATGCCCCGAGATCACCCCCTAGGCATCATACGGTGCTTACAGTCGCAAGGGACCACAAGCTAACCCATGATCTAGTACCTGCTGTGAGCACTGGATAACATAATCATAAATATGAAAAATACTGACATGCCATAAGGTTTTAATAACTGAACTCAAAATTGAAATATGAGTCTATAGTAATAATTGACTGAATCTAATAAAATACTGATAAATTGGATAACTAACTGTAATGTTTGAATACTGAATAACTGACTCTAATGTCTGATAAGTCTCTAAAACTGAATGATTATGAGTTAATGCGACAGGCCCCAACTAACTCCAACTAACTACTAACCGAGACATGAAATAAAATAATATGTCCTTGAATGATAGGGACTCACCACTGCTACTATACTGCTGATAGCTTGAGAAGTAAAGCCTAAGCGCAGTCTAGGAACTGGGCGTCATGACCTATGATATGATACATCATAGCGCAAAAAAAGATATGCGATCAGTACTTTGAATGTACTAGTATGCCAAATGAGGTAGGTTTATATACATGGTTTCATGAACAGAACTAATAATTATCTGAATATGCATGTAAAACATGGAGTGCTAAATGAAGAAGATAAAATCTGTAGGTACTGGGAATATGTGGAAATTTGTAAATACTGAGTAATTATGAAAATCTATAAATACTGAAGATATGTGAAAATCTGTAGATTTTGTGGATGCATGACCAAGCATATAACATGAACTGAGTAAAATATGTAAATAGAACTACTAAAATAACTAAAATCTGTATGCTTTGGCAAAATAACACTAAGACTGAATAACTGAATTAGAACTGTAACTGAGAATGTATCTGAGACTGTGGGGGGTATCATCTAATCGACATGCCCCAATCTGAGCTAATCGGGGTCCAACCTGTAACCCAGTTGGAAGAGTGTTAATACTATGCCATGGGTATTAATGCTGGCTGTGTGGATCCACTAATCTGATATAATGTCCAAAGGACTAAGGGTGTCAAGCTTGACCTGACAGGTGACCCCTGCGAGATAGTCAAGCTAATCTGACGGGTGACTTTCATATCCTACGCTGGCTACGTAGTTCTGGAGTGTAAGGAATGCTACTAACGACTCTGTCTATTTGACAGGGAAGCCGCCATTCGTACACTCGCTCGGTGCTAAATCCTACTCCCAACTGAAAGACACTGAAATACTAGATTGTTCTGAGTTTACCTGATTGATATTTGACTGTTTTGATAATGCTCATAGTATGTTTTGAAGACTATTCTATAATATATGAGGCTAGACTAAGTAAACAGCTATGGTTTTTGGACATTCAATACCCCCAGGACTCAAAAATAATAATGGTAAAATGACACTAAAGCTTGGGGGACAAAACATGAAGGCTTTTATTAAATCAATCACTCTTGTAGGCATTTTATCAAACACTTGTAGTTCATGGTTTAAAACAATCATAGAAATGTCATGGAACTTATGAAAATAGCATTAATTTGACATAATAGTATTAAATCATGGTTTAATTCAATAAATACCAATATAAAAAACATGGAGGATTGAATAACAATAATAATTTTATTGAATCATGGTATAAAATCAATAGTACATGGAGATTCATGAGTGAAATCACAATTTAAAATTAATTAACTTGCAAAGATCATAATTTTATAATTTAAATAGGCTACTTGGACTCCATGGATGAAAGAAATCCATGGATGACTATCTAACATACCTAGGATAATGAATTTAGGAGAATTGATGGAGAGTTCTTGAGATTTGACCTTGAATTTGAGAGTTAGGGTTCTTGTTCTTGAAGAGAGTTGATTTTAATTTGAGAGAATAATGCAAAAGTCAGCAAATAATGCTGTCTTAGGGTTAAATCCCATGTTTAGGCAGATTTGGGGTCATGGAAAAAGAACAAACGACCCCTATAATTTAAAATTGCAAAACTAAAAAAATTCTCGATTTTTACCTTTGGTGCGATGCGCCACTATCGTGCCAAGCCACTGGAAAATGGACAACTGGAAAAATGTATAGTGGTGCGATGCGGTGTAATCGCGTTGGCACCATGTTTGTGTCCTAGAAGCTCACCGCGACGCGGTGGAATCGCGGAGAGACACTGGAAACTACCAAATGCTAATTTGGCCTTTGGCGCGACTTGCCAAAATCGCGTACCTTCACTAGAAATTTCTAATCGTCATTTAGACTGGCTCCGCTATGCACTAAAGGTTAAAATGATGGTGTTTAACGACTGAACTTAAAATTACCATAACTTCTTACCCGGTTATCGAATTTGAGCGAATTTTATATTGTTGGAAAGTTGATTCAATTTCCTACACAATGGCAGGCTCTAAACTGATAAATAATGAGCTCTTCAAAAATGTTATATACGAATACTCATGTATTGAGATTTAGATTATGCTAAGGAAATGCGGGGTATTACAGATGTCTACCATCATTTTTCTTGAATTTTTTCTTCTTAGGCTTCAAAGTAGTATTTTTGTTAGTTTCAGGGGTAGCATTTTTGAAGAAGTTAAATTTACCTTCGGTGTGATGTTGTTCTCTTCTGTTTGCAAAAGTGCATCTTGGCCCCTTGCTTATTCTTTTATGCAGATTCTCATTATCAAAGTCTCAAGAGAAGTTTCCTTTTGCTTGTGGCGCATAGTTTTTTTGAAATTCCTTTCACAAAGATGGAAGATTTATCAATTATGCCACAAACAATAAGGTTATCTCCAATTTTGACTTCCTCGGGCCTGAGCTCACCAATAATCATTATAAAGTCTTGAGCTTGGTCTACCACCTATTTGTTGTCTATCGTTTGGAAACGAAAAAAATCTGCTAGCCGCATATTTTTCGCTCCTGCCTCCTCATTGTCATACTTACTCTGCAAGGCTTTCCAAATTTTCTTTGCACTAGAGTAAGTTCTATCATAATAATCATAAAAATTATCAGATAGACAATTAAGAAAAAAATACCGACACTTGTAGGAGTCACCATCATACTTTTCAATTTTCTCTTGAAGAGAGATAAGTTCATCATCAGTCATGGAAGAGTTATCTACTTTGTTTGGGTTCTTCTTA
>NC_061121.1:25689629-25754570 GCF_002878395.1 Capsicum annuum | reverse complement strand
CCTATTTGAATTCTTACAACAAAAAACTATTATTTCATAACAAAAAGCTATTTTGTTGACTATTTAACTATTTAATATTTATTTCATATTTCATCTTGTGGTAAAAACAATAAAGATTCATTTCTATTGGATGAAAACTATTATGATTGTTCAATTATTTCATAATAATAACAGTATTCAATTATTTCATATTATTCTATGTTTCTTTGATTATTTATTTATTTTGTTGGTTAATGTTATTTCCTATTTCATATTGTGATAAAAACAAATAATTATTTCATATGTTTTCAATAATAGTATTATAAGAAAATAAATATTAATGATTTCATTACAATTGAGTAAAAGAAATATCACAAGAAAAAATTAATTAAGAGAATAACCAATTAATAAATAGTAACCGATCAATTTATATAGAAAAGATTATAGTCATTCTAAATAAAAAAAATATTAAAAAAAGGTATCATCCCTCAAAACAATTAAGTTTGACGTATTTTTGGAAAACAACAAATGAATGAATATGAGAAAATTCGTAATTAGGAAAAACATGATTGTTACCTTATTTGAGTTTTTTGACTGTAATCAAATTATAATTTTTTATAAGAATTTTTTGAGAAATAAATTAGTAATTAGGAAAATAAATAATTTTTACCTTTTTAAAATTATTCCCAAAATTATAAAGGTAATCGATATCAATTTAATATAATCGAACTATAAAAATATTAGAAATTCACGGGATTGATTTTCCGAAATCATAAAGTTAATTAATATTAATTGTTTCCATATTTGTGTCCTTTATGTAATTGTAGATTAATTAAATATAATCAAGCTATAAAATTAGGACACAGTTATGGTAAATAAATATATAATATTAATAATAATTTTATTGAAATAAAATTAACTATCTTAAATTGAGGTAGACTTCAGTTAATATTGACAATTATTTTAATAAAAATATATGTAAAGTTCCATAATTGATATACATATATTTGTACAGAAAAAAAAAACGAACACTAACTACTACTTTAGTCATAAATATATTTTAAAATTTACAACATTAAATTTTAGGAACTTGAGTATTATGATCATAAAATTGATTCTAATTTATTGAAATTAATTAGTTGATTGTTTAGTATTGCTACAATTGTGTCGTACATCATTTATTTAATAAAAATAAATATAATTAATTAAATAATTTTGTGCAATCTACTGTAATCTTATTAATTCAAATGCAATGATTTTTAAATGGTAAGCTTTGACTATAAAAAGAAAGGAGATTATTGTATGACTTTAGCATTTGTTATGTATTAAAAAAGATTTAGAGACAAAAAGATGTCATCCCTCAAAACCATTAAATTTGAACTATTTTTGTAAAACAATAAAAGAATGAATAAGAGAGAATCCGTAATTAGGAAAAAAAATTGTTATTTTATTTGAGTTTTAGAAAATTATAAATATAATTAAATAATCAATTGACTATAATCAAATTATAAATTTATAAGAAATTTTTGAGAAATAAATCGGTAATTAGGAAAAAAAATAATTGTTACCTTTTAATTTTTTTCCAAAATTATAAAGATAATTAATATCAAATTGATATAATCAAACTATAAGAATATGAGAAATTCATGGGATTAAATTTTTGAAATTATAAAGATAATTAATGTCAATTTTTTCCGTGTTTTAGTCCTTTATGTAATTGTAGATTAACTAAATATAATCAAGCTATAAAATTAGGATAAATTTATGGTTAATAAATATATAATATTAATAATAATTTTATTGTTATCAAATTAATTAGATTAAATTGAGGTAAAAATCAATTAATATTGACAATTATTTAAATAAAAAATATATGCAAAGTTTTGTAATTGATATACATATATTGATAAACAAACAACAAACATTGACTACTACTTTAACCATAAATATATATTTTTTTAATTAAAATTGGGCTGAGTGCCCTTTATTAGGAAAACTTTAGCCATAAATATACTTTGAAATTTACAGCATTAAATTTTAAAAACTTGAGTCTATATATTATGATCATAAAATTGATTCTAAAGAATTGAAATTTATTAGTTGAGTGTGTAGTCTTATTACAATTATGTCGTACATTATTTATTTAATGAAAATACATATGATTACTTAACTGATTTTGTGCAATCTTCTATGATCTTATTAATTCAAATGAAATGATTTTAAATGGTAAGTTTAGACTATAAAAAAAGGAGATTATTGTATGACTTTAGTATTTCTTATGCATTAAAAAAAGATTTAGAGATAAGAAAATATAATATTACAATATTTTTGGGTTATTTAATTTATTTATAAAATTTTAAAATATTGTTTGTATAAATTCAGTGATATTTATATGGAAAATTTAAATTTTGAAAAAACAAATATGTTAAATTTCATAATTTAAGTTAATTTGTGAAGTAATTTGAAAAAGTAAATTTATAATATACATTATATTTTTATTATATGGAAAATTTGACCTCATATGGCTGTATATACCCATTCAATAACACAAAAATATTGTTACACTTTTCCTCTCTCTCTCTCTCTCTCTCTCTCTCTCTCTCTCTCTCTGATTGGTATTTATCAAGTTTTTCATTATGAATATGTAGAAATAAGAATTGTCAATAGTTTGCTAAATATTAATTTAAATTTTTCTTCAATAAGTTCAGGCTTTAAAAATAAAGATTTCAACATAATAAGGATCACATATATTGATGAAATGTTATCAATAATTTAGAATGAGAGTTCAACAAAAGAATATACATATGAGGAGGTTGAACAATGTAACATAGGTTTGAATCAAGAAAATCATTTGTTGAAAATGATTTGAATTATTCATAGTGATCTTTCTTTCTCGAGAAATAAAAGTTTGTTAGTTTTTTAATCTCTTTATACAAAACAAACTGTACTATGAATAATATAATTTCTTAATTATATATTATTTTGAGGTCTTGCATTTCTTTTTTTTTTTTTACAAAAATAAAAATCTGTCTATGAAACTAAAAAAAAATTCAAATATCTATTTAAACAAGATAGACAAATTACTAACATCTCACTTTGTACGTCAAACTTAGGTGATGTTGCCACAAAAAATTCTACGTATGTAACATGCCAATAGACAACACCAAAACAAAAATATTTCTCAAAGAAAATTATAGTTAGAAACTATTCATTGATAAGTACAATAAGAATTATTCAATGCCTATAATACAATTCCATTTATTAGTTTGGACCAAACTATTAGCGGCAGAGGTATTTTTTTCAAATTATTAGAAAGGACGTTTTTGAACCTTTTATGTTATAACAATATCTTCAGCCACATTTAATTCAGAGAGACTTATTGAGCTACGCGCGCGCGCGCACACACACACACACACACATATATATATATGTACATGAAAAGAGTTTTGAAAACCATTTGAAGAGCATGTATCGTGAACCATTTTGAAGAAAAAATGTGTTTATTATTGTGTTTTTCAGAAACTTGTGTTATAATCACGTGCATTCATGGTATGAGTTTTTGAAACGTATTTTATGAGCATGCTATGGGGGAAATACCTCTTCCATGATGAAGTTTATGATATAACCATGTTATGTATTGTTAAATGGGTTGGAGAGTATGAATTATAAGTCTCCTTTTTTATCATAGTACGTATTTATTATCTAGTAAACTTACTGTGCCTAATCCGCACCCCCCTACAAATGGTATCAAAACCTATGCTATTTAAAGTTACGAAAATGGTATATATTTGGATTTATATTATTTAGATGAATAAAGTACAAATATTACCAAAATATAAAGAATTAAAGCAACTAATATCTAAAAAAACGTAAAGAATTAAAAATAAAGATAGAAAGACTACAATATAACATAATTACCGGAGTTAGTAAAAACTCAATAAATGCACAAAAAGAAGAAATATCAAATTTACAATTGACAATAGATAGTCTAGAATATACATACCAACATGATCTATTAACAATTAAATAAAAAATGAACAAATAAGAATTTATAATAGATGAAAAAATATATGAAAACCATAAAGGATTAAAAATAAAAATAGTATTTTCTAATCTAGGAAGAAGGTATAAGAAAATAGGTGAACATTTATATTTAATGTTAGAAAAAAAAGAATTAAAATTAGAAGATAAATTGACAGTTATGGTAAGAATAGAAAAAGAAAATGAAGAAATAAAAAGAAAAAAGGAAATAGAAAAAATAAAACAACAAACTACAGAAGAAATACGAAAAATAGAAGAAACTAAAAATAATATGATTGTTGAATTAGAAAGAGAACTACAAATGTTAAAAGATTTATATGAAAAAAGACAGAAAGAAAAAGAAGAAAAAAATAAAGAACAAAAATTATTAAATGAGATAAATCAATTTAAAGAAAAATTAGAAAGAAGCAATAAAGAAATAGAAACCAAGGAATTAGAAATAAATACAATAGATGTTGAAGAAACAGATAATTATGATTCGGAAGATAGTGAAACATATACAGAAATTTTAACAAATACAAAAAATTTAGAAATCAATGCAAAACAAGAAGTAATTAATGAAGAAAACTTAGAAAATAGAAACACAGAAATAAATACTCTTATAAAAAAGAAGATGAAAATATAATACCTAGAACATCAGAAATAAGAAAACCTACATATTATAAGAATAAATTTAAAAGATATAATCTAAAAGATGAATATGACAAATGGACACCAAAACAAATAGTTAATAAAAATTATAACTTTTTAGACTTAGATTGTGTAATAGATACAGAAATAACAATACAATTATGGATAGGGTATATGACAAAATAATTATTAGATAATAATATAAACGTAACAGATGCACCAGAATATATAGAAAGAACACTAATAGGAACAGTGAAATTATGGTTTTCAAATTTAATTGAAAATAGCAAGAAGGTATTAAGATCTAATGAACCTACAGAAGGAACATCATCAACAACTACAACTAAATTAACACCTATAGAATTATTAAAAAAATATGAAATAGCTATAAAAGACGAATTTAGCAGCATGACAACAACAGAAGAAGAACAAAATGAAGAAAAAGATACAAATAGGAATTTAATGTTAAAATTAGCAATATGTAATATGTGTTACATAGATGAGTATACTTGCGCATTTAAAGAATATTATTATAAAGGAACATATAATACAGAAGAAAGTAAAGAAATAAGAAAATTATATTTTAATAAATTACCTGAATCATTTAGTTCAAAAATAATAAAAAATTGGGATGAAGCAAAAATAGTAGATACTTTAGGAGCAAGAATAAAATTTTTAAAACAATGGTATAGAAACCTATGTGAAAAATATAGAGAAGAAATAAAAATAAAAAAAATATTAATAAGAAATTTAGCATGTTGAAAAGATAAAATAGCACCTCAATTTGAATGGGAAGAAAGATATTATAAGAAAAGAAAAAAGACATAAGAAATATAAGAAATACAAAAAATCAAAATATAAATATAAGAAACCAAGAAAAAGATATTATGTAAAAAATTATAAACATAAAAGACCATATAGGAAAAAAAAATCTATAAAAGAATGTACTTGTTATAATTGCAGAAAATTAGGATATTTAGCTAGAGATTGTAAATTATCTAAAAACCCAAAAAATAAACAAATATCAAAAATAAAAATAGAAAATACAGAATATATGCAGATAGTTTATATAGATTACGAATTAGAAAGTGAAGACAGTATATATGAAATTTCAGAGAATGAAACAGATAATGAAATAGATAGTGAATTAGATGAATTAAATGACTGAAGAAGATATAAAAATAATAACAAAGGAAGAATATTTAAGTGAAGAAGGAACAGATCAAAAAATAATATTTGATAGTCACATATTTGATGAAATAAAAGGAAAAGAATTAGATTTAAGTGTAGAAAAAATATTTAAAATACTAACAATAAAAACCATATTTAGTAAAGGAAAAGAAGAATACTACGTAGTAAGCCAAAAAGAACATGTAATAGACAGTAGATATGCAAAAGGTAAAGCCAGTATACCACTAGTAACAAAAAGGTTAATTAATAAAGAAATAAGCGATATAAAAATTAGAGACCCAATAAAATACGTACACCTAGTAGGTACAGAGATATTAATAAAAGCATGTTTCAGAGAAGGAATAGATACACCAATAGAATTATACCTAGCAGATGATAGAATTATAAAACCTATAGAAAAAAGTATAGTAACTGCCATAAAAGAAAATTTAATATACCAAAAATTTAAATTTATAATAAGTGCAAATTATTCAGTAGCAATAACAGATAAAAATATAGACAAATCATTAGTATTATATTGAAAAATATCAGGAATAGAACTAACCCCAGGAAGTAAAATATTTACAGCAACTTGTAAAAATCTATATGTATTAACAACAAAACATAAAATAACGGGAAAAAATAAAATTAACAAAATACAAATAGAAAGTCCTTTCGAACAATTTGTGAAAACAATTGATAATAATGATTATAGTTATAGAGACATAGATATAGAAGAAAATTTAGAAATAATAAATAATAGAATAAGCACAACAAAAAGAATAACTTATGAAAAGCCAAAATCATCAAGTTCATCAAAAAGAACAAGTTATGAAACAAGTTCAACAACTAATTTAAACCAATATTACATAACAGGAACAATAAATGAAAAAGAATATTTAATACTCTTAAATACAGGACAAGAAGAAAATTATATAGCAAGATATCTAATAAAAAATGAGGAAATAAAAGCTGACAATAATATATGCCCAGATCTACCAAGAAGCTTAATAAACACTAAAAATATAGTAGAAAAGGAAATAACAATAGGAGTTAGAAAAATAAAAATGGAATTTGAAATAAAGGAAGAAATGCAAAAAACAGGCATAATATTAGGAATAAAATAGCTAGAACAAGTGAAACCATATAATATAGAGTATACACAATTAACTATAACATATAATAGAGAGAAATTATTTTAAGAAGAGATTTAATGTGATATGAAAATATATGTATTAATGAAGATATTAGTAGAAGAGTATTACAGTAGATATTATACGCCTATGATAGATACAGGAACAGAAGCTAATTTATGTAGATATAATTATTTACCAAAAAGTAAATGGGATAAATTAAAGACACCAATAATAGTTAAAGGATTTAATAACGAAGGAAGCTTAATTACCTATAAAGCTAAGAATGTAAAAACACAAGTATGGGGTAAAATATTAACAATAGAAGAAATCTATAATTATGAGATAACATCAAAAGATATACTTTTAGGAATGCCGTTTTTAGATAAATTATACCCACATATAATAACTAGAACGGATTGGTGGTTTACAACACCATGTAAACAGAAAGTAAGAGCAAAAAGAGTTACTAATAAAATAAGAAAGAAAACTGATTGGATAGAAGGAAGTGAAAAAATTACACAAAAATTAAAAAATATAAAAAATACTGAAGATACAATAGAATTGGTCATATTTTCAATAAATAAAAAAGAAATAACTATATTTTCAATATGTAAGATAGAAATAATTAAGAAAAAATTATAACAATTATATAGTAAAGATCCATTAAAAGGATGGAAAAAACATAAAACCACTATAAAAATTGAATTAATAGATAAAAATACCATAATAACCCAAAAACCATTAACATATAATTTTGACGATTTAAAAGAATTTAAAATGCACATAGAAGAATTATTAGAAAAACAATACATACAAAAAATAATAGTAAACATAATAGCCCAACATTTATAGTAAATAAACATAGTGACCAAAAAAGAGGAAAAAGTAGAATGATTATTGATTATAGAAATTTAAATGAAAAACCATGACATATAATTACCCATACCAAATAAGATATTAAAAATAAGACAAATACAAGGATATAATTACTTTAGTAAATTTGATTGTAAATCGGGATTTTACCATTTAAAGTTAGAAGAAGAATCTAAGGAATTAACCGCATTTACGTTATCACAAGGATTTTATGAATGGAATGTACTACCATTTGGATATAAAAATGCACCAGGTAGATATCAACATTTTATGGATAGTTATTTTAAACAATTGCCTAATTGTATAGTATATATAGATGATATACTATTATATACAAAAGACCAAGGAAGAACATTTAAAATTATTAGAATAATTTACGGATATAATAGAAAAATCGGGAATAAGTTTAAGTGAAAAGAAAGCTGAAATTATGAAAAATCAGATAGAATTTTTAGGAATAGAAATAGATAAAAGTGGAGTAAAAATACAACAACATATAGTACAAAAAATAATAAATTCAAAAGAAGAATTAGATACAAAAAAGAAATTACAATCATTTTTAGGATTAGTAAACTAAGTAAGAGAATATATACCAAAATTAGCAGAAAATCTAAAGCCCTTATAAAAAAAATTAAAAAAGAATGTAGAATATAATTATAACGAAGAAGATAAAAAACAAGTTTAGAAAATAAAAATACTTTGTAAAGAATTACCAAAATTACAATTTCCAGATGAAAATAGAAAATTTATATATATAGTAGAAGCAGATGCTAGTGAATGTAGTTATGGAGGAGTATTTAAATATAGATATGAAGAAAAAAAATTAGAACACCATTGTAGATACTACTCAGGTACGTTTAATGAAATAGAAATAAAATGAGAAATAAATAGAAAAGAATTATGCTTATTATATAAATGTTTATTAGTATTTGAGCCATATATTGTATATAACAAGTTTATTGTATGAACTGATAATACACAGGTACGTTGGTGGCTAACAAAGAAAATACAAAATTCAGTTACAACAAAAGAGATTCGGAGACTAGTCTTGAATATATTAAATTTCACATTTATAATTGAAGTAATTAGTACTAACAAAAATGTTATTGCAGATTACATATCAAGACAAAACTACACAGACTGATATAATAGAACAAGATACTCTAGAAAAGATATTCAACACCCTAACTAAGCTTTCAATGAAAGTGCACAGTATGGGTAATGAAATAGAAAAGTTAAAGACTAATGAAGTTAAATTGAAGTCTATAGCTACAAATCAGCTAACTCAGCAGTGTGCAGAGTTATGTCGATCGGAAGACATTAAAATTCCAGAGCTAGAAGGAGACGTTGGGACACTCCATAAAACCCATAACATTTATCAATCTACAATTGCAGGTACAAACAAAGGAGTTATTGGACAAAGATACCAGAATATGAACTTAAATAAGACATTTGAAAAACCATTTGCACCAAAATTACAAAAAGACCTCTTCAACATACCCCTACAAATTATCACATATCGAGATAGTCTGAACCAAGATAAAAAAGTTTATAACTATACAGCCCAAAAATACATAGAAAATATCTACCGAGTACAAACTTTTCTAAACTTTAACCCCAGAGCTACAGATATCAAAGAACCCAACACAAACTTTATAACCCAAAGATTACAAGGTCACAACAAGATAATTGCACTACCCAAAACTAACCCAAGCCTAATAAAAACTTGTTTTGACTATGGATTATTAAATACCATATATACCCAAGATGGAGAAGAACTATCAGCTATGGAAGAATTACAAAAAATATTCAACACCTATAAAAGAGTAACCAAAGGAAATCTATTTTATATAAAGAGTTATACTGCACCAGCAGAGATATTATATGACGAGATAAAACCAGTTATACAAGTTATAAAAATAGGATTAACCAGAGATATGATTATACCAGAAGATATTGTGCAGCAGCCAGAGATACCCAGAATCGAGATACCTGATTTTTATGCAAACAAACGACTTATTGGACTAGCTACAATTATTCAAGAACTAGCAAACAATTATACCAATGGAAACCGAATATGGAGCTATTATTCAAGAGGTCATCAGATGATTTATTCAAATTCAAAAGAACTACGACAAGTAGATATGGAAGATGTTAGACAATGGATAATGACATTACTAAACCCAGAAAAACAATCTACTACAAGAGCAATTAAGAGAGAATTTATTTCAGACGGATTATTAACAAGATATTGCAAGATAATTGAACACAAATATCCAGATCATCAATGTTTGAGATGTATGGAGAAAATAATATTATCCCAGAAGTTCGGTTAGAATAAAATAAAAAATCAAGAAGATAAGCATGCCAGCTGAAAAGAAGATAAAAAAGCAGCAGATACGACAAGAAGAAGATATCAGCGGAAACAATAATGGATATAAAAGACAAGCTATTAAATTGTGAAAGCGACATGTAACAAACTTTCACAATTTTCTTTACATAAATTATTAGAATTGTATAGGTTTTTGACTATTATTAGTCTAGGATTTAATTAGTTTTTGTCTTTTTAGAAGACATTTGTAAAGTATAGTAAATGAGGTTAGGTAGATGTAGATAATATTTGAAGACTTTTTGTAAAGTTTTAGAAACGTGTAAAATAATGAAGAAAACTTTTGTAAAGTTTCAGATTATAAATAAAAGGCATCGAAGGTAGAAAGAAAAATAAGCCTTCATACATTGAAGCAAAAAATCTCTTGTCCACAACAAAACATTTTGCTTATTTATTAAAAACAGGTATATTTTAATGAAAAAATCTATGGAGGAACAAAGCTTAGAATTATCAAAACTACCAGAACAGGTATATTCATTTATTATTATGAATAACTAAATTCATAAATTCCTGACAATCATGATATGATAAAATAAGTTCATGTTAGTTGCTTTATAGTAGAATTATTCGAAAAATAGCATGTTAAGAAGTTTATTAGCAAAGTGGAAAAAGAGAAAAATTTCTAAGAACTATGCCATCCTAAAGGTGAAACCGGTGAGGCAAGAAAGCCGTGATAGGGGAGTAACCAAAGTAGAGGCTTTGTTTAAGGGAAAAGTATCCAGATTACCATGCTAATAGTCACCGAAAATATGTTATTTAAGAATAATCTAGTAGATGGCAATCTAAAGTGATCATATTTTGTAATGTGCATGATTGAAGGGAATATTTTGAAAATAACAATTTTATGAAAAATGGATAATTATTTATCTGACGAAATGGTAGATAAATTTAAAATACTCGTTTTATATGTACTTAAGGATATAGAAATAGTGGATATAAGAAAAATCATGTTGGAAAAAATATTTGATATATATTTTATGACTAGAATTAATTATATACCACACTTACCGAACTACTCTTATAAATGCTTACATGCCAAACCCACACACTAACTATGATAAATTATGTATATTTAGAATTTTGGAAAAAAAATATGAGAAACATACAATTAGTAGAAAAACAAATAAAAGCAAATTTAGACAAATACATGGAAACTAAAGATGTAAAATATATAGAATTCCTTAATGAAAATATGCAAGAACTACTTAGACTAAAACAAACAACTGAAAAATATTATGAAAAAGCATTTAATCAAGCCTAAATGACAAAAGATATTAAAATACTTGTTTTATATATACTTAGAGATATAGAAATTATGGACATGAAGAAAATAATATGGGAAAAATTACAAGATTATGAAGAGGAAGAATTATTAAACAGTCTAGAAAACTTATACATATATTATGAACAACAATATTATTTAGATTCAGATGGATATTATACAGACTAAAAATGTCAAGATATATTAAGAAAATTAGAGCAAACCAAGAAGACCTACATAAAGAAATTAATTATAGAAAACAAATTAGAGAAATAATGAAAAATCTAATAGAAAAATTAAATGGATAGACGAAACCTTAAAAAATCTAGAAAAAAGCAAAGATAAAAGTTTAGATAGTTTAAAAAATTCATTAAAAAGAGAACAAGAAGAAATAGTTAGTAGCATAAATAACCTCAAACAAGATATTAAACATAGTACAAATAGAATAGATTATTATACATTTACTTTAGAATAAAATGATAAACTACGAATATCTAAAATATTGGAAACAAGAAATAGAAGAAATGAGATTAATAGAAAACCTTATAAAAACAAATTTAATTGAATACTTTATAACAAAAGATATAGAATATTTAGAATATCTTAAAAATAATGCAGAAGGTTTACAACAACTAAGAGAAAAAACAAAAGAATATTATAGCAAAGCATTTAATCAACTACCATTTAATCACCGCCCAAAATATGAATATCAGTAAAATTAAATATATTAATAAAATATATGAAAATTAAAAATACAAGAACGAAGAAAAACAGTTAATGAATATTACTACAAAGAATTTAACAATTACATAAATTAATGGATACATCTTACGAAAAGAATAAATCATTAAAAGAAATAGAAACCCAACTATATAGTTTATATCTAGAATACAAAAGGTTACATAATACTAACGAGGATCCTAAAATACTAGATAATTTAATTACGATAATATCTAATCTAGAATATGAATTAATAAAACATCTTAAGTCAAGAAGATAAAAATGAAAATTATTCTAATCCATAATATTCACAAAATACATAATATAAAAATAAATACACACGTACGTATTTATTATCTAGTAAACTTACAGCACCTAATCTGCACCCCTGGTTACCGCATGTTTAATTCTTGAAAAGAGAGCGTACTTGCATAAATTTTCACGTGCTTTCGAAATAACAGCTCTCTTGTGATGTTTAAATCTTTTGGGTGGTCATTTATATGCTTTTGAATGAAAAGGGCTATGAATATGATATGATATGACTTGCAAGTCTAGGTATGATGATACCTATTACGAAATGCCCTTAGCATGAAAGTAAATAATATTTTAAGCATGAAGCATGATTTTAAAAGGTTAACATTGGCTTGAAGAGAGTTAGATGGTTACCTGAAGAAGTCACGAGTTTAGATAACTCATTTCCCAAAATCGTGTTTTGCTGATATGGGATTTATTATGACCTGAAAAAGGGGATGTGCCTTGAAAGAGGGGATTATACGCTGGCCTTGTGTCCTTTACATATCAAAATTAGAAACTCCAGCCCTTGTGAAAAACTTGGGTTGGGGGCTTGGCCACCGAGTTAAGGGCGGATTTCATATAGCCTGTGGGATTGTAGAATTGTAAGGTGTACCATCTAGCTTAAAAATTATACGAAGAGTTGATTTAGTGTTTTACAAGAATGGTTGAAGCTCATCAAATTATGCCCATATGTTTTCATTTACCTGATACTAAATTGCTTTATGAAATGCTCTCACTTATGTTGTATAAAAATATATGTTATATTTTTTATTGTTCTACATACCAGTACTTTCGAGTATGATCCCCAATATTTATGGCACTGACCCGTGATTCCATCAACCAGTAGTTTATTTTTAAATACTCAGAGTTGATGAGCTTCCCTTAATTCGGAAGACATCTCTTCTATGGGTGATTTTTTTTTAATTTTATAGTCCAGCCTTGATAGTTGGTTTTTATTAGAGGGATCGTAGTTGAAATTTGAGTATTATATTGTCATAATTTTGTTGAAATATTTTGGATTATAAGTTTTCATTGAATATTATTATGTCTTCCGCACTTTAATTAATGTATAGTTTATGCTTATGATAGTATGCTTAGGGGTCTCTCAGGCCTTCATAGTTCGGGATGCCCGTCGTGGCTACGGCCTCGGCTTGAGTTGTGAAAAGCTTGGTATGAAAGCATGGTTCATAGTTCCAGAGCGTCTACAAATCCATCTCGAGTAGAATCCTTTTTATGGGTGTGTAGCATGTCACACTTATAAGGAGAAAGCTATGAGACATTTAGGAGATGTTTCCCATTCTTTTATACTCTAGTTTATGCTATTGTGTTGTAACGCCCCAAAATCGGATCCCGAGACATCACACGGTGCTTAGGGTCACAAGTGACCCAGTGCTAACCCTTCTACTGGCATAACTCATAAGCAACTGAATAAAATGCTTACATATGTATAAAATCAGCAAGAACAGAAAACTTTTCTGAACTTGATCAATACAAATCTGAACTTTACAAGATTGCAACTCTGCTTTTACAAAAATAAAAGTAAAACTGAATACATTAACTCTACTGACTGTCTATGAAGCCTCTACTAGTATTGACTTTAGATAGCCGGGTCATGACTCCCAACTATCCCAACTCAATACGACTGAAATAGGAAAATAAGGAACTGCTCAAACTGCCTATCTAGCTCAAACCCTTGAATCAAAAGGATTCATCACCTGCTGACTGGAAGCTGCGAGCTGACTAAATCTAAATGTGCATACTAAGTCTTGTACCTACATTATGAGACAATGTAGCACATAGACGTATATGTGGATCGTCACTTTGGGAATGTACTGAGTATATGAGGGTATATGCAATTAAATAATCAATATCATAAATCCTTATATAAAACATGCATTCTAGTATAGATGAATCACATAGCTTGAATTAAAACCATCATAATCATGAATAAGAAAACAGGTAATGTAAATCATGTGAGTCATTGTACTTTATTCTAAATCTGCATTCTTTCTTTATTCTCAAAATTGTAAGATAGATAAAGTCTTAAAACAACATCTTTCAGAGCATACACTTTAATCTCATGAAACTAGGAACTTCTTTGGAAACTTAAAGATTTTGGCACTTGAGAGCCTTAGAAATCTTGGACTCATATCTTTCAAAATACATATACTTGTATATTAGATAGAGTGGGGGACTACTTTGGGAGTTTCTTCTAACCGACATAAATCATGTGAGCTACATGAAGTCCAATGTCTTGCCCATGTTGGGGAGAGCTGTTCTATCCTTGCCATCGGATAGAACCTTAACTTTAGTGATCACTATCTTAACCCACTTGGAATATATCAAGAACCTACGGGGGAACGTAGTTTTGGGGCATGAGACCTCAGAATCAAGCCCAACTCGGTGCTAAATACTACTCCCTTACTTAGCTCAGAACTTTAGAAAATCCACCTTAAAACAATTCAACAATATATATATATATATATGCATCCCCTTTACTTCAAACTCAAGAATGTGGATTTCTATCTTAACTTACAATAAAAACTCACTTCTTGATATTTTTTAAAAATCACTAACATCTCATTCTCAAACTCATGCTTTAACCATAAGGTTCAATTCACAACAATAGGACTTGAAATTCTCAAAACATGATATAAACGTTGAATTATGCAACTTAAACTATAAATTGACAATTTAAACCATTAAGATGCATAATAATATTACAACTCAAAGCTTGGGTGAGACATAGTTTCATAGAAAAAACTCACAATATAATAACATGATAGGAATTCTCCATGAATTTACAAAATACTTTACAAAAATATGTAACTTTTGGGCTCAAGAACAAAAGGGTGTTCTTGTTCAAAATCACATACCTTAATAGAATTGATTTGATGTAGAGAACTTGACCTTGAAACCCTGAGATATGATCTTGAAAGCTTTCTTGGGATTCTTGGATTGTGATGCTAAACTATTGGTTTCTTTCTTGAAGAGGATGACCTTAATTTGATGTTCTTGGGAACTTTCTTGAACTTCTTGGATTAGAAATCTTAGATTCTTGCTTATCTTGAAGAAGGAGTAATGGAGTTTTGAATTTCTTGGAAGATAATTTTAAGAGGAAACCCTAATATTGTTCTTGTGAATAAGGAGGATTAAGGATTGTTTAAACTGATTTATGATGATTAAGTACGCGATTTTGATTATTTAGGTCATGGGAGGTGAAGGAAAAGTCCAAAATACCCTTACTAAACTGCTTCCCAATTGATGAAAATCTCGGCTGACGACATTTGTGATAAGTCGTCAGACTTGTGATTAGTCGTCACAAATGTCGTCACTAGGGAGTCGGATTTTATGGGTTTCTGCCTAAGCCTGTTGACATTCTGTGATAAGCGTCAGACTTGTGATAATTCATCACAAATGTCGTCATTTGGGGCTGGAATTTATGGATTTTTACCTAAGGCTGATGACAATTTTATGATAAGACGTCACAAACGTGATAAGTTATCAGAAATGTCGTCACTCAGTTTTCCAGGATGATATGCTGGAGTAAAATGGGTATAACCTTTTTCTCTGATATCGGATTTAGGCAAAATTTATATCATTGGAAAGATAATTCAAAGATATTTCATTTGATATATAGTAAGCCACCCATTTCATCATACACAGGGAGTTATGGTTGATTGAAGTCGACTCACATTTTGACGCTCACTAAAACTCGAACGATAGGAAAGCTTTCAACTTGACCTTGAGTTAGGAGGAGATCTCTATGATCTCAATTCATGCTCAAATAGGTTTCCACACTACATAATTGATTAACATACCAAATTTGCATAGTATTTATTGCTTTTGGAACATCTACACATAGAAAAGATGGTTTTCGTTTTAGCCAAAAATGCGGGGTGTTACATTATCTCCCCCTTGGGATCATTTGTCCCCGAATGCTTCTCTTTAGGTTAAGAATACACAGAAAACTGAGGATACACAGTTGAAATAACTTATTAAACTACATCTACATCTTTCTAAACTTTGGCATACTTCGATGAATGCATATACTCATGATAAGAATAGCTATCTAACTGAATCTTTGATTAGAGAGGGGCTGAATGACGGAAGGCTTTTACCTTCGTCTGAATCTGAGCTAACTTGCCTTTTTACTTATTTTTGAAGAGCTAACTCATGCTGAGGGTTTAGAATTTGCTTTATGTGCTCATTGTGTGATCGTACTTATAGACTATGAGGTGATAGTTTATGCAGGAGCAAATCATGAGAAAACAAGGCTAAGATCACACAATGGGTATCACAGTGTCTGAGCTGGAATACTTGGAAAACAAAGATCGTTCGGTGAATATTTATGAACTGAATTATGACTAGATATTCGAATTCTGAAACTGATTCCTGATACATATACTAAGCTGAATTCGCAATTGCGAAACTATTTTGGAATTATAATACTTATGAAACTTCAGGTAGTAAAACTAGGCTAGTTCGAAAAAATAGAAATCTATAGAAATCTATGTGCCTGATTGTTAAACTGAACTGCTGTCTATCCAAATTGAATCATACTAGATACTCATGCTCAAGTGGAGGGTTTCTTCAACACCCCTCTAGGGAGTTCTAACGATTTGAAGGAGCCAAGAATTTTGGTCAAGATCTGAACAAGACATCTGAATAAGGGATTTCAATATTTCTACAATTATATATCTTGGAATCATAGACCTTTGACTTGTAGACTGGGGGGGGGGGGTAGAATTTACTTGGCTTTAGGAAATGCATCACCCTACTTAAAACTTAGACACACTTCTAAAATATTCTATCAACTATTCCTTTACCCTAAAAACCATACTTATTGATTCATCTTCTAATTCTAAAAAGGTCGTTGATATTTTCTTCTACTCATGTCTAAACTAAACTAAATTCCCTCACCATCTTCAAGACTAACCCACAATGACAGGGTACACCACATAACACTGTACTACTAGTCTGAACCATAATTAAACACACCCTGCACTTCACAACTTCTCATCTCATGAAAATTCTCATTGCTACTCCAACAACCACATTCAACCTCGTACTAGACATTTTACTAATGTGCAGTGCATTCATCTAAATATACAAACATGATTTTCAAGCCTCACTTCTATAACCACATATGCACTTCTAAACACCCCCCCTAAAATACCTTTGTCACAACTTACAAACCTCTATCAAGAACAACTTACATGCACTACTCCTAAGAAGATATACATAAGATTTCAACTACCCAAACATCTCATATAAAACTTCGACTAACCATGATGGGTATTAAAGACTTGGCTTCAATCTTACTTCACACTTTACTTCCTTAGCTAAAATAAGCATACAATAATCTTCCAGTAACAAGAAATGTTTACTCTCTCCCATTCAGACAACTAATTATCATCACTATCTTGACCGAAGAAAAGGTAGTAGAAGGTTAGAACATGAGGGCCCAAAATATGAGGGAATACTATGAATAACTTGACACGCAACTGAGGCTTGAGGAATAGAATATATAGCATTATGGACTTATCAAAGAAGTATGACCTGAGGACATGCAAGATATAAATCCAAATTTCTCTGATCATTAAAAGTATTGCTTGAGTACTTGGACTGAACATACTGTAAAGCTTGAGTACATGAGTCATGAGCTGCATGACCTGAATTTGGAGTTCATAACTTATGGAATGTGATTCCAACTGCTGAAACAACTGGAACTCCTTATTTTTGGGAACTAGGAGAGTATATAATTCTCCATCATATGCATGAACATGAATTAAGATCATGGAACTGAACGTAAGGCATGAGTAGGTATTGGGACAACTGAAAATACTGAAAGAAGATTGGGTCAAGCATTAATCTTTCTCACAGCTATTCTACAACTTACTGGTACATCTACTAGAATCTGAAAGCTTGACTTGGTTACTTGTTCTATCATCTCCCCCTTAGATGTAAGCCATCACTCTAAGGCTGTGAACTAATATATAAACTCTAGTCTAACTACAATCACTTTACTCTAGAGTCTGGGATATAGCAACGCACATGAACAAAAGAACTTAACCCAAATGACTACACCTAAAAGCATAAAACCAACTTCTAATACTCACTTCTGAGCTACACCCTATCTTTCTATAGCCCCAATAGTCTACATATAACACTTGAACACTTACTAACTTTGAATCTGTATGAGCATCCCCATAGTTGGAGTGCACACCATCTAGTTTTTCAACTCTTATTCCTATTAGCTAAATCTTTGAAATTTCAAAATTAGATTCTAACGCTTAACATGGGTATCTCCAAACCTTTGATGGACCATACAACTTCTGTCATAGTCTACCAATATCACACTTGTAAACTTATGTTTCTAAACCATAAGAATCATATTCATTCTTAAAAAGGCTCAACATATTCAATCATAACTTCTTAACTTAGCTATTAAGAACATTAACATTACTCATTATCTAACTAGTCTTTCTCTACCAAACATCTCAATGGTACTACTGAGCCCACAACATGCAATAATCCTCAAAAAAAAATGCAGCCCCATAGCACCTTGGGTGTACTTCTGAATCATACATACAATATCAAACTAGATTACGAATCAAGTAAACTTATGCTCTTGCATACACTATTCAAGCCTATTATATAACCTCATTACTAACTCAATCCTATGCACAAGATTAGGCTATACATATAGTTAGTGAATTGCCCTTACCACTTTTCTTATCACTACACCTCTAAACCCTCAGTTTCAACCAACACAAAAACAACAAGATGCATAACAAGTTGCTAGTGAATCAAAATAGGCCTCACATGGCTTCACTAGACTTTTATTTTTCAACAAAACAATGATAACATGGTTACAAGAGATAGAAACTTGACACATAATATTCAATGTTCTAAGAATACACATCTTATTCTGTCTTACTTGCATGACTCATAAGAGTGAGGATATAACACTGATCTTGAGAGACTTATAACACACTAGAATGCTACTCTCAAGCTGCTTTGTGTGACTTCTGAAGCTTCTTGCTAGCCAACCTGAGAGCGTTATCTGG
This sequence comes from Capsicum annuum, assembly GCF_002878395.1. Classification (NCBI taxonomy): domain Eukaryota; kingdom Viridiplantae; phylum Streptophyta; class Magnoliopsida; order Solanales; family Solanaceae; genus Capsicum; species Capsicum annuum. Next base: position 25,735,004 of record NC_061121.1, on the reverse strand, counting down.
GGAGGAATTGGAACTTACAAATCATGCTATCTCAAGTATAATACATAGATAGGGAAGTATAACTTTACATTATAGATTCCAAGGAGAGATCTGGAAGTACATCTGACTTAGGCTTAGTGCACGACTTTTATGAGTCATGAATAAAGAACTTCAATAATCAAAACTCAAAAGCACTGATGGGATACTTTCTAGCTTACTTACAATCCAATAACTATCTGTGGAGACTGTCTGAGAAAGCACTCTCTGTAAAGATTTAAGCTTGATTGTTTTTGATACCTTGAAAATAAGACAGAGATGGCTCGGATAGAGTAAGATGAGAATCTGCATATGTTTCTTAAAGAACATTTCTATAGCACGATATGAGACTTGAAAGAAAGAGGATATTTCCTAAGTGCCTTGTAGCCTCTCGAAAAAGAGTACAGACGTCTCCGTATCGTTTTGCAAGACTCAACTAAACATGGCTTCACAGACACCCTAGGACACTTGAACTCTGTGCTCTAATACCAAGTTTGTAATGCCCCAAAATTGGGTCTCGAGATGTCACACGGTGCTTAAGGTCACAAGTGACCCCAAGCTAACCCTTCTACTGGCATAACTCATAAGCAACTGAATAAAATGCTAAATATGTATAAAATCAGCGAGAACATAAAAATTTTCTAAACTTGATCAATACAAATCTGAACTTTACAAGATTACAACTCTGGTTTTACAAAAATAAAACTGAAAGTGAATACATTAACTCTACTAACTGTCTATGAAGCCTATACTAGTGCTGAGGTTAGATAACCGAGTCATGACTCCCAAATATCCCAACTCAATACGAATGAAATAGGAAAATAAAGAACTTCTCAAACTATCTATCTGGCTTAAGCCCTTGAATCAAAAGGATTCATCACCTGCTAACTGAAAGCTGCGAGCTGACTAAATCTAAATGTGCATACTAAGTCTTGTACCTACATTATGAGACAATGTAGCGCATAGACATATATGTGGATCAGCATTTTGGGAATGTACTAAGTATATGGGGGTGTATTCAATTAAATAATCAATATCATAAATTCTTATAGAAAACATGCATGCTAGTATAGATGACTCACATAGCTTGAATTAAAACCATTATAATCATGAATAAGAAAATAGGTAATGTAAATCACGTAAGTCATTGCACTTCATTCTAAATCTACATTCTTTCTTTATTCTCAAACTTGTAAGATAGATAAAGTCTTAAAACAAAATCTTTCAGAGCATACACTTTAATCTCATGAAAATTAAGAACTTCTTTGGAAACTTAAAGATTTTGAAACTTGAGAGCCTTAGAAATCTTGGACTCATAGCTTTCAAAATACATATACTTGTATCTTAGATAGAGTGGGGGACTACTTTAGGAGTTTTTTCTAACAGACATAAACCATGTGAGCTACATGGAGTCCAACGTCTTACCCATGTTGGGGAGAGCTGTTCTATCCTTGCCATCGGATAGAAACTTAACTTTAGTGATCACTATCTTAACCCACTTGGGGTATATCAAGAACCTATGGGGGCACGTATTTTTGGGGCATGAGACCTCGGAATCAAGCCCAACTCAGTGCTAAATACTACTCCCTTACTTAGCTCAGAACTTTAGAAAATCCACCTTAAAACAATTCAACAATATATATATATATATATGCATCCCCTTTACTTCAAACTCAAGAATGTGGATTTCTATCTTAACTTACAATAAAAACTCACTTCTTGATATTTTTTAAAAATCACTAACATCTCATTCTCAAACTCATGCTTTAACCATAAGGTTCAATTCACAACAATAGGAATTGAAATTCCCAAAACATGATATAGACGTTGAATTATGCAACTTAAACCATAAATTAACAATTCAAACCATTAAGATGCATAATAATATTACAACTCAAAGCTTGGGTGAGACATAGTTTCATAGAAAAAACTCACAATATAATAACATGATAGGAATTCTCCATGAATTTACAAAATACTTTACAAAAATATGTAACTTTTGGGCACAAGAACAAAAGGGTGTTCTTGTTCAGAATCACATACCTTAATAGAATTGATTTGATGTAGAGAAATTGACCGTGAAAACCTGGGAGATGATCTTGAAAGATTTCTTGAGATTCTTGGATTGTGATGCTAAACTATTGGTTTCTTTCTTGAAGAGGATGACCTTAATTTGATGTTCTTAGGAACTTTCTTGAACTTCTTGGATTAGAAATCTTAGATTCTTTCTTATCTTAAATAAGGAGTAATGGAGTTTTGAATTTCTTGGAAGATAATCTTAAGAGGAAACCCTAATATTGTTCTTGTGAATAAGGAGGATTAAGGGTTGTTTAAACTAATTTATGGTGATTAAGTACATGATTTTGATTATTTAGGTTGTGGGAGGTGAAGGAAAATTCTAAAATACCCTTACTAAACCACTTCCCAATTGCTTAAAATATCGGCTGATGACATTTGTGATAAGTTGTCAGACTTGTGATTAGTCGTCATAAATGTCGTCACTTGGGAGTCGGATTTTATAGGTTTCTGCCTAAGCCTGATGACATTGTGTGATAAGCTGTCAGACTTGTGATAAGTCATCACAAATGTCGTCACTTGGGGCTGAAATTTATGGATTTCTAGCTAAGGCTGATGACATTTTGTGATAAGCCATCACAGACGTGATAAGTTATCAGAAATATCGTCACTCAGTTTTTCAGGCTGATATGCTGGAGTAAAATGGGCATAACCTTTTGGTTCAATGTTGGATTTAGGAGAAATGATTTCGTAGGAAAGATATTTCGAAGATCTTTCATTTGATATATAGTACACCACCCAATTCGTCATATACAAGGAGTTATGGTTGATTGAAGTCGACTCAAGTTTCGACGCTCACTAAAACTCGAACGATAGGAAAACTTTCAACTTGACCTTGAGTTAGGGGATATCTATGGTCTCAATTCATGATCAAATAGGTTACCACACTACATAATTGATTAATATACCAAATTTGCATGGGATTTATGGCTTTTGGAACATCTATACGTAAAAGACGATTTTCATTCTAGCCCAAAATGTGGGGTGTTACATGTGTTGTCCATGTGAAAGCTATCTAAAATTTCTTCCTTGCTCTAATTATATTAGCCATGTATCATTATCGATACGATAAAAGTGCAAAAGATTAGTATCTAAGTGATGTGGTTCCTTCTGGTTGAGTCCTCAAAATGGTTATGAAATGGCGCAAGAACTTGAGAGGAGTCCGTTAGTGATTAAAAATGTGTTGAGTGAAGTGTATACCCTATCTATATCCATCATGAATTGAGAGTTTAAGGTGATAAGTATATTCAGTTCTTTTTTCCAAATTTTTTTTTGCAAGTGTCACGCTTAGGGGTAGAGATATATCGCAGAATATTGGAATAATATTTCCACCCGAGTGGCAGTATATGTTATGGTGTCATAACCTATTGGTAGTAAGATGATCCCGAAGTTAGCAATATGAAGTCATAAGTTTAAAAGTTAGAGTGATAGTAACTTTTGCATAAAGAAATTAATTTTAGTTATATAACCCTTGACTGAGGGGTGGTTTGCCCAATAACGGTGATTGACTAATATTCAAGCAAGATTTGTAGATTGTATGGTGGTCCATGGAGGGAGTGATTAGCTATGATTGTTGTCACACCCTGTTTTTACCAGAAGATTCAATTTTTAAGGTTTGAAAGTGTTTTATTATTAATTGACAAAATGAAAATTATTTCAGAAAAGGATTTATTTTAAAATTATCTCAGATTCGCCACTTGGCATAATTCGGTGTGCCAAGTCACCTTTGGAAAATTCTTTTCAAAATGATTTGACTCTTTAAACTGGTTTGTGAACAGAGATTCCGGCTAAGGAATTCTGCTGACCGAGGGGCAGGTGTTAGGCACCCCTTGGTCCCGTGGTTTGACCACGGTTGCTTGGTGGAACATATCGGATAATTTGACATTATGAAATGTATAAACCACATAAACCACACAAAAATAATCAATCAAACAAACAAAACAAGTCTAAAACAATGATGTCCAGTCTAGTTTATTACAAATCGAGAATAAAAAATGCTAAAATTAAATCCTAAACTATTCTAGTTCTTCTAGCTATGCTTTACCCTATGCCTTAGGCCTTGATCACGAGCTTCCTTTGCGTATATGATATTTCAGGGCATTCCCCAATGAATAAGTACATAACACCTCGGGGCATTCCCCGACAAATAAATACAATTTCAAGTCTTGTGCAATAAAGTAGAAAGAACAATTCACACACACATTCAAAAATTCAACAAAAAACCATTCCTAAATTTTACCTACCCGACCTAGCATTTGCCTACTAGTTTCGATTAAAGCATGATGTTATCAAATTTAGCAAATTCGATGCCTATTTTGCATCAAACAAATACCAATTAATTAATACACACTAATCACGTGAATTTTTATCCATTTTCAATTATCACCTCCCCAAATTCATTCTTAACATGATTAAACTAATTAAATACACAATCTACCAATCAAGTAAATCAACAACACATCCACACAAGCAGTTATCCATCATCAACGGAGAATAAACAACACACAAATATTAAATTTCACCCATTAAATATCATGGAAAACAAGATAAACGAGGAAAAGAGTAGAATTTGACATCAATTTGAAAATTTACTTTCAATTAAATGGAGAAGCTTTGTTTGACTCGAACCGCGGCCAAAATCTCAAACCAAACCTCAATAAAATGATCAAACCAGGCTTCGATCCACTCCTATTTTTGTTTATATCTAGCCCTAACTCAAAAAATAGAGTGAAACAGAAAACCACATCCAATTCCGTGTACGATTTTACTGTGTTGTTTATTTTTGGGTCAATTCCATCAGAGAGCTAGGGGATAGTAGGGTCGGTTTTAGTTGATGATTCGCCATATTGGAGTTGGGTTCATTTTGCCGGAGCTCAGGCGGTTACAAAATTAGAGAAGAAGAGACGACAATAATGTTTTTCGGCGAGACCAAGCCGAAAAAAATCTTTATCTCTTGCGATTTGTCTCTCTTCTCGCCGGTGTTATATTTATCGATCTTCCCTCTTCCATTTTCGATCTAAATATGTAGGTGTGTATGAAATCCCCTTTATCTGATGGGGTATGTGTGTGCGTGAGCTGGGTATGTTTTGCTGTTGTGCGAGTGTTGTTGTTGTGTGAGTGATTGAGGAGTATGATTATGGTCTTAGGTGAGTGTGTTGCATTGTTCTTCTTCACTGTGTGTTGATGGTGAGTCGTTAGTGAAGTATGTGCAGTGAATCTGTGTGTGAGATTTTCCAGTGAGAGTATTTTGTTTAGAGAATTGTGCGGGTCTATGTATTTTTTCTAAATAGTGTGTAAGTTACGTATGTAGTGACGGTGAGATATGTGGGTAAATGGGGTATAGGGTAGGGGTAGGGGGTGGTGAGGTGGGAGTAGGGGTGTGAGGTGTTAAAATTTGATAGGGAGGGGTTATTAGTTTGTTTAAGTTGGGGTTATGTGGGAATTTAGGAATAAAATTTGTTGGGGAGTTGTTATTATTTTGTCATTTTGTGAAAAAATTATCGAATGGGGTAGGGGAGCATGATACGATAAGGATAAATGAGTAAAACTGAATTATAGAGGGACAAAATTACGTGTCTACATCATGCCTCCTTTGGATGTAAACACAAAGTATTTTTAGAAAAAGAAGTAGGCAACGAGACAGAATTTTATCTCAACTATTATTCAAAAGAAGGAAATAAAAGGAAGGAGGGTAATCGAGTTTTGATTTTGAGCATCCTACCTATCCCAAGTTATATGAGATTCAAGTCACAGGTGGTCCAAGATTGATAAGGAGGGACTATATCGAGTTGGAGAGTCGAGTGAGGTTCTATCGAAGCTCCAGTCCACAGCTCTGTCATTACATTAAAATTGAAAATTACAAGTTAAAAAGATAAATGAAATTACAAAAGTCCTATTTATGCAGCTTCTTTTGGACTCTTGCCTTGAGTTTCTGATACTTTCAAAATTGACAAAAGATTTGATCTTCTTTGGGTTGAACTTGAGAATGGATTCTTTCTCCATACAAAATTTGATGGTAGAGATGAACTCATAAATTGACCATGTTATGTCGGTGGTACTTCTGAACCTCAATCCTGAATTTGAAAATCTTCACTCTATTCTTCAGATGGGCTCCTGACTTATAATTTCTTCACTTTGTTGCTTGACTTTCAATTTCATCACCCTGTCCTCCAAACGGGCTACTGACTTGCTATTTTTAATCTTTTGATTAACAATTTTATCACCCTATTCTTCGGGAGGGCTCCCGAGTTGTAATTTCCTCACTTTATTGCCCTTTAATTGCTTCACCTTGTTGCTTGACTTTCAATCTCTTAACCTTGTTACTTGACTTTTAATTTATTCACCCCATTCTTCAGGTGGGCTCTTGACTTGCAATTTCCTCACTCTGTTTTTCGAGTGAGTTTTCTACTTTCAATTTCATCACCCTATTCTTCGGGAGGGCTCCCAAGTTGTAATTTCTTCACTCTGTTCTCTGGGCGAGCTCCCAACTTTCAATTTTATCACCTTATTCTTCGGCGGCCTCCCGAGATAAATTTCTTCACTCTGTTCTCTGAGAGAGCTCTCAACTTGTCATTTTATCACCCTGTTATTTAGACGGGCTCCTGACTTACAATTTTCTCACTCTATTTTTCGGGCGAGCTCCCGAATTTCAATTTTATCACCCTATTCTTTAGGTGGGATCCTGACTTTCAATTTCATCATCCTATTCTTTAGGCGGGCTCCTGACTTTCAATTTTATCACCCTATTCTTTAGGTGGGTTCCCGACTTGCCATTTCATCATTCTGTTCTTTGGGAGAGCTCCCGACTTTTAATTTCATTACCCTGTTCTTTGGGCGGGCTCTTGACTTGCAATTTCATCACTCTGTTCTCCGAGCGAGCTCCTGACTTTCGATCTCATCACCCTGTTCTTCGGGTGGGCTCCTGACATTCGACTTCATCACCCTGTTCTTCAAGCGGGCTCCTAAAATCAAAATCAAAACTTAAACAAAAATTATCCCAAACAAAGATTATGATAAATAAAGATTTCATTTTTTCTGAAAGTAATGTCCCATTTTCCAGGAAGGTACTGAACATAAAGTAAATTTTCATTTTCCAGGAGGGTCCTAAACATAAAGTAATGTCCCATTTTTCAGGAGGGTCCTGAACATAAAATAATGTCCCATTTTTTAGGTGGACCCTGAACATAAAGTAATGTCCCATTTTCCAGGAGGGTCCTAAAGTGAAGTTCCTAATAACAAGAATTAAATTTTTGTTTTGCCCTAGTTTATCATCAAAAGCTTTTGTGGGTATCAAACCCAATCACAACTACTTCCAACAATTCACAATGCAAAATAAATCAAGATTCTGATCAACAAATGCACCCTTTTGAGGGTAAAATTGAATGTCTGAGGCCAACAAGTCCTCCCTCTTAAGAATGAAAGTGAAAGATCATACTAAAATTCATCTTTTAGGATTAACGGCTCAAATTAGGAAGTGCGCCTCCTAGCCACGAGAAATGAAAGACCAAAATTAGATAAAGTGTCTCTTAAAGGTACAAGATGATGAGTTTTACTATGCTTGTGATTACCAAACCTATACAGCAACACTGCTTCTTGCATTTGTAGAAATGAGGAATTCTACCTCGGATATTTGTGCTTTGAAGACTTTGATTTAAAGGTAGCAATTGTTGTTGTTTCACACAAAGAAAACTTGTTAGTTTAAAACAGAGTGGTTGGCTTGCGACCTTGGCTTTTGAGCTGATTTCTCCTGCATTTGTCCCATTAATTTTTCTTTCAACTAATGGCATATGTCATTGACTTGTTGCACCACCAATCACAACTCAGATTATTAAGAGTGACTATGAAATGAAACACAATTTCTCTGCTTTGCCATGTTTCTCAGATAAACCCATTGACCTTGGTATTTTCATGAGTTCTCAGACTTGTCTGTTGACAAAATTTCCTACATGCCTTATTTTGACTCACAATCATGTCTCTTTCATGTGCTGATTTTTGTCTTGCTATGTGCAATTGAAGAAGCTTGAAGCCAGTTTTGAAAAATTTTCTCACTTATTTTGACATGGACTTGACTCAAAGACAAGATGAAAATGAAAATAATTTTTATTTGGATAACTAACTCAATAAAATAATAATAAAGAGCAGAAAATGAATATGCACATTTGAAAAAGAGAAAAAAAATTTATCTGAAAATAACGGTCAACTCTAATGATTATGACATGCATTTTGGATTAAGCTTCCTGATCTTTTCATCCAAACTTTCCACCAATGGTTGTTGAGTTAATGGCCCTAAAATTGAGTTGCTTCCTTGGGCCAATTGCATTCAGAGACCTCATTTGGGTAGTGATGCCTTGAAGGGTTTTCTCCAATAAGCCTTATGGCGTCTGTGAGGATTTTTCACCATTGATACTCTCTTATTTTTAATTCTCTCAACTCACAGTTGTCTTACAGTTTTCGTCAGGGTTTTCATCGATAAGACTTTCTCATTTTTATCTTTCTCAGCTTACCATTATCTTACGGTGCTTGTGAGTATTTTCACCAATAATACTCTCTTATTTTTATTTCTCTCCTGATTCCTTATACCGAGGAAGATAAGTAGTTCCTAAAAATGCATTATCATATGCATTGTATGCTTAGCCTTATCGTTCTTAAAGATCGATCGGAAGGTCTTTCTTTGGTTATAACTTGAATTTTGGGTAGGGTTAGAAAGAAAGGATAACATCAGGCCCAAATAAAACTTAAAGTGGGATAGGACTTACCACTTTTAGAATCAATTCAAAAAATGAGGATTAACTCATGCCCCATTTTCTTTTGACTGGGCAATTCTAAATTATTTATTTAATTGAACCAAGCCCAGAGTAGGACAGCCTACGTATCTCACCCCCAAGAGAGGAGAATCAGGTCTCACATAGTTCCGATAACTTGTTCCTTTGCTTGACTTTGATTTCTTCTTTTCTTCTTTTTTATTGACTTTTTTTCTTTAAACTTCTCTGACTCTATTTTCTTGACACTCATCTCTTTTCTTCCTTCTTGACATATTTTTTCTTTTTCTTCGACTCTTTTTTTACTCTATTCTTTTACTCGACATTTTCTTGAACTTTGTTGACTCTATCTTGATTCCAAAAAAGGGGTATAAAATAAAATAGAACCAAAGCTCAAATGGTGTAAACAAAGGATGACACAATGTTTAGATAGTAGAATGAAATGCCTTCGTCATTTCAATCCTTAAAAATGCAAGTACACATCATGCAATAGAAAAGTGAAAGATGAAGATCATTTGTGACACTTTAACAATACTAACTTTAACTGAGTTTGTGTGTCACTTCTTCTTCTACACTTGTCAAAAATACAACTCCACCTTTGTTGTACATCCCTCACATCGAATGATCCATGTTTTCTTGAAGCTGACTATCTTTTTGTTTCTCTTGATATAGGAATCACTCGTCCACTATTTGACCTAATTGGGATATGCTTTTCAATTGATGACGAAGTTATTTTATGATTCTCAAAATAATTGTCTTAATTTTGAAAGAAGGCTTCAATATGGTCACCAAAAGTCTCAACACTCTACCTATTTCTCAGATGTCTTTTTTGTTCTAACTTTAGCCCTATGATTCAATGCTTCATGATTAAATTAGATTTTAAGATCTAGCTGAAAATTTTGCTAGCATGTCTATCGCTAGAATGAATTGTGTAAAGAAAACAAACAAATAACTTAAAATAAGACAAAACAACAAGGACACCACATTTCATTAAAAGAAAAGATAGAAGGGTTTAAACAAAAATAACGGAGAATAATATGCTCATCGTATATTAGGATCAAAATTTCTTGAATGCGGATCAGGAGTATACCCAAGGAGAGGAGTGATCATGCCCCACTATACCAATCTCTAGAATAAACTAGCATATGACTTTCCAATTGGTGTGAAACTATCCCTAGGCTTCTGCCTCTTTTCATTATTTGACTTGGATCGAACATCGGGCTTAGAACGGCTTTGATATGTTTGTAGAGTTAAAGGGTGACTCTGAGACATTGGTGCATGCCATTGTGAATAAGAAGGAGGCTGAACATATGACTGTGCACCATATATTGGGTATAAAGGTAGGGAAATAAAGTATAATGGGGTTTGGGAGTGATTATATAGAACTTGGGCATGAACTTGGTCTTGAGACTAAGGGTAAGGATGACGTCGTCTTCTTAGACGTGGCCGTTGTCCAACTACAATAGCAGTTGCATCATTCTTATTCTTCTTCCATCTAGTTTCCCTTAATTGGTTGCAATATTGTCCCAAATGTTTCATGGATTCCTCATGTCCATCTTGCTCCTCAAATTTTGATATCTCAAGGCTTGGAGGAGGGTTACCACTTGAAGACATGCCCCAGACTTTGTATGTAACATCTTTTTTGCAGGTCCTAGGAAACTTTTCATAGCATTTTCTGCACTCTTCATTTTTTCAACCATTTTCTTCGGCTCTTCTGACATGTTAGGCTTCTTGTAAAGAAATTTTGGTGGTCCAGTTAACTTGAAAGTAGGCTCAGGAGTATAGCAATGATCATCAAAAGTATTGAACATGGTTTCACTGGCAACATAGGAAAGCACAACCGTTAGGTGACCAATGTAGAAGTCTCAATAGAGGATTGAGCGATAAAATCATAGACGACATGTGGTGTTACGAATGTAGCAGGCTTATATTGAGGAGCTAGAAAAAGAGTGGTGGAATTATTGGGATACTTTTGGCTTGGAGTTAATTTTGAGGCATGCTGCGGTTCATCAACAATAGTATGAAGCCTACTTTGCAATTTTATTGGAAAACTCAAGGTATTTTTAGGATCAATAGCAGAAAATGGAGGAGGAGGCAAACCACTGACCCAAGCTCGGTGCATTTCTGTCATTTGTTACCTTAGTCTCCTAATCTCTTGCTTTAAACTCTCACTTTCCTGACTCATTGTTTGATTCATGATGTCACTTTCTGTATCCTTGTTGGACCCAACTAACTCTTACTTGGGTTTGGTGTGATGTGGAGGACCAACTACACTGCCACAAACCAACCACCTTAAACTAACTGAACAAGAGATAACAAACGTGTTAGAGTTCCACACTTTCTCAAAACCTTTTTCTTTTTTTTCTTTTCTTTGAAAAAAATCACTGAACCCAAGAAGGGCGCCTACGTATCTCATCCTCGAGAGAGGAGAATCGGGTGTGCGTAGTTCATGAAGTTTGGCCACAAAAGGGCAAATAAAACTCTCTTTTTTTCTTGAAACTCTTGATGAAAATCTTTCTTTTTTGCATTTTTCAGGTTTAAATTCCTATACAAAAGAAACCTATGTTTACCAAAGAAAAATATTTTGGATTTTTGATTTTGAATTTCATACGACAATGAAACTTGAAGCTATTAAAGGTAAATCTTTTTGTGGTTTTCTTTTAAATATGTATACGAACACCTACTCTAAATGAAGAGTGAAGAAAATCTTTTTGGATTTTTGAAATAAGATCACCGAACCCTAGAAGTGCTACCTACGTATCTCACTCACGAGAAAGGAGAATCAGGTGTGCGTAGTTCATCCAGATTGGATAATTAAAGATTAAACAATTGACTAAATCCTAACTTGAGAGACACGACCACAAATAGACGATAAAAAACATCAATAAAATCTTTTTTTGAACTTTCAATTAGACACTTCATATAAAACTGACCCCAACAACTATGAAAGAAAAATCTTTTTGATATTTTCGTTATATGAAATGTACAAAACTTCTATAATTTTTTTTTGAATTTTTTATTTTATAAAAAGATCCTATTGAAACAAATCTCTTTTTAGAATTTTTTGAATTATGAATGCTTGCTAAAGATAACAAAAGAATTTTTTTTTGATGTATTTATTTATTGAGCAAATGAGTGCGAAAGGTAAAACTCTTTATGATTTTTTGGATTATGAAAAGTAAAAGCCATAAAAACTCTAAACAACTACGAAACTCTTTTTTTTTTCTTTTTTCTCCATGCCTACATACCTTTCTTTAATTCTAGCACATACTTTCCCCAAATCAGTCTATTAAATGAACCTGTTACCCTCAAAGATGCAACAATTAGCACGTAAGGATATTTTAGGGGTGAGTCTCCTACAAAGTACCAAGTGGGTCCCACTAGGTATCAATATGACATAGATAAGCATGACCTAAAGGGTGACCTACGCTGGGGTCCACTAACAAGGCTGTTCGAGGGAGCATATGATCGATAGTGGTTGTGATTTCTTTCCAACTACTCCATACATCCACCGGCTTCCCCTTCTAAAATAAGGGTTACTCAACTAGAGTTCGTGTACACGGCGTGTATCAGGGACTTGTTGCGGAAAGAAATGACTCGAGTTATGCATATGATGCCAGATATAAACGGCAATACATAAGAAGAAAAACTGTAAACACGTAGCAAGTAGGCACTCAACAATGATAAAACCAATACAAATAATAACACAAACAATATTTATACACCCATAATGCCAAATAATCCGATACAACTCCAAAATATAAGATCAAATTCTTAAAAGATCCCCAGGAGAGTCACCAGAGCTTTCACACCCCTTTTTTACCAAAAGATTTGATTTTTAAGATTTGAAAGAGTTTTATTAATAAGTGAAAAAATGAAAATTATTTTGAAAAATGATTCATTTCACAATTAACCCAGAGTCGCCACTTGACAAAATCCGGTGTGTCAAGTCACCTTTGAAAAATCCTTTCCAAATGATTTGACTCTTTAAACTGGTTTGCAAACAGAGATTTTGTCTAAGGAATTCTATTGATCGAGGGGAAGGTGTTAGGCACCCCTCGGTTCCGTGGTTTGACCACAATCGCTAGGTGGAGCATATCGGCTAATTTGACATTATGAAATTATAAACCACATAAAACACACAAAAATAATCAATCAAACAAACAAAATAAAACAAGTCTAAAACAATGATGTCCAGTCCAATTTATTACAAATCGAGAATAAAATATGCTTAAATTAAATTCTAAACTATTCTAATTCTCCTAGAAATGCTTTACCCGATGCCTCGGGCCTTGATCACGAGCCTCCTTTGCGTACATGATACTTCGGGGCATTCCCCGGTGAATAAGTACATAAACCTCGGGGCATTCCTTGGCAAATAAATACAATTTCAAGTCTTGTGCAATAAAGTAGAAAGAAGAATTCACACACACATTCAAACATTCAACAAAACACCATTCCTAAATTTTCCTACCCAACCTAGCATTTGCTTACTAGTTTCGATCTAAAGCATGATATTATTAAATTTAGCAAATCCGACGCCTATTTTGTATCAAACAAACACCAATTAATCAATACAAACTAATCACATGCATTTTTATCCGTTTTCAAATCTCACCTCCCCAGATCCATTCTCAACATTATTAAACTAATTCAATACACAATTCACCAATCAAGTAAATCAACAACGCATCCACACAAGCAATTTTCCATCATCAACGGAGATCAAACAACACATAAATATTCAATTTCACCCATTAAATATCATGGACAACAAGATAAAAGAGGAAAAGAGTACAATTGGACCTCAATTTGAAGATTTACTTTTAATTAAATGGAGAAGCTTCGTTCGACTCAAACCGCGACTAAAATCTCAAACTGAACCTCAACAAAACGATCAAAACCGGCTTTGATCCACTTACTTTTTTGTTTATCGCTAGCTCAAACTCGGAAAATAGAGTGAAAGAGAAAACCGCACCCAATTCCATGAACAATTTCACTGTGTTGTTTGTTTTTCGATTAATTCCATCAGAGATGAGGGATGGTAGGGTTGGTTTTAGTTGATGAGTCGCCGGAATGGAGCTGAGTTTATTTTGTCAGAGCTCAGGAGAGCTCGGGTGGTGATGAAATCAGAGAAAAAGAGACGGCAGCAACGTTTTTCGGTGAGACCACGTCGAAAAAAATCTTTCTCTCTTGTGATTTGTCTCTCTTACCACCGTTGCGATCATTCTTGATATTCCCTCTCCCGTTCTCAATCTCACTATGAGTGTGTATGAAATTTTTTTTTCAATGGGGTATGTGTATGCATGAGATGGGTGTGTTTTGCTGTTGTTCGAGTGTTGTTGTGTTGTGTGTGATGAAGGAGTGTGATCGTGGTATAAGGTTTATGTAATATGTTATTCTTATTCACTGTGTGTTGATGGTTAGTCATGAGTGAAGTATTGTAGTAAATCTTTGTGTGAGAGTAAAAATGAATTTTAGAGGGACAAAATTATGTGCCTACAATTGTTATTTAATTAAATAGAAAAGGAACTCAAAATAGATAGTTATGGTGGTTGTAGAAATCATTTATAGGTTGTGAATGAAAAAGGATAGATTAGTCAATAAGTTATGGTTAGAGACTCATTGGTGCTTATGGAATTTAAAGGTAGTTGGGATGTATGCTTGGGTAAGTAAATATGATGTAAGAAGATAGAATATACTAATAGATTCTAATGGGTTATATTATAAGATTAAGATCAACTATCCTAATTATCTGACTTTACCCCCTTGATTTTATTTTCTCTAGTAGTTGTAAACTTGTACAACATGTGAGAATGTATGTAGTAGATTTTGAGGTGTAGTAGTAATGTCATTGAGGGGATGTGATTGTAGGTCGTAGTTAAGTAAAATGAGGTATTTGGGTTGCTTTCCCAACTTGATGGACTAGTATAGTATGTGGCATGCTTCATCTGTGGTACATGATTGTTGTTAGGCACTAGGTTTGAGCTTTAGATATGAATTGTGGTGTAAGAATAGTAGCTTAAGATTAATGATTCACATTTTTGGGAGTGAGTTAGCAGGCTTGATTTGATGTGTGCAATAGCCTGGATTGGGAACTTTTGGAATAATGAGTAGATAATTGGGATATATATATACATAAGGACTAGGGTAAAACAATGAATTGTGGTTGAGTCATTAAGTGGATAAGGGCAGAAGTATATAAGAATAAGTTGAATCCCCAAGTAGCATGTTGTTAGATAAGATTTTATGTGTATAAGTGTCATGTGTACCTAGTTCACGTTCTTGAAATTTTTAGTATGGAGAAGTCTGGAGAGTTTTTGGATGATGTTCTTAAAAGTTAAATTGGGGAAATATTGGTAGGCAATATGCGTATTTGGTATAGTTTTACAAATTTTGTTAAGTTGTAAGTTATGTGATTAGAGGTATAATGTTAGTATGTTAAGTAGTGGAGAATGGATCATTATGTGATTAGGAGTGTGAATATGTATACTCATGAGAGTGTGAGTGGTAAGGTGATGGCTATAAAGGCTAGCAAAAGTTAAGAGTTTCATTTCCCGAAAGAAATGCCTTCAAAGTATAGTTTATCAGGGGGAGTTTAGCATTTATGTGTATGGAGATACCCCATTGTGTTGAGTGTTGTGTTTGTAGATTTAATGAGAATCTATGTCCTCAAATAAAGTATTATGACTTTGATCTAAGGGGGAGATGGTGAATTAAGGTAGTTTCCAAATTTTCTTGTGGTGTCAAGTTTCAGGGAAGAGTCATGATAAATCTATTCCTATTCAAACAAGCTCCTCTTACTTCAATTTAAGAGGTCATTCTACCAATGCCTTATGTATTCAAGTCATGCCTATGCCTAAGATCTGAGTTATCTATGCAACTTTTTGTCATGCTCCAACCTCCAAACTAGAAGCAATAATGTCCCTCAATAATCCAATATTCCATGTATCAAGTTCTACGTTGTGTTGCTCATGATCTATAAATCTATGTCTCACATAATGCTTGCTTTTAAAAAATTATGCTTTCTATATGTTACCGATTCATTTTACGTTGGAACTAGCCAAAGTGATAAAGTTGTGCAAACTCATGACTATCTCAGCTCTGAAAATGGAAAGCAATTGCTCCAAGTGGCAATCCTTGTCTCAGTTGTTGACTACATGAGTCCCGATATGTTATACAACTATTGATATGTGCACTCATGTTTGTCACTGTGCCCAGTCCTAAGAAGTCATGCTATGTTGTGTTTATACCCGAACAACTCGCTACTCATGATCTAGACATTTTGCATATGAAGCACTTTGTATCTATTGTATCGTATCTACATCTCATGTCCCACCTTGAGTAGAGCAATAAGTATGAGTTATAATTGAATAGTGTTACATTCATTCTTGATTATTGTGCTTTAGTCCCTTAATGAACCTCTTTATGTTAGTATGTTAGTGGTTATAAAGTTTAGTAACATTTTAGATAAGAGAGTGGATGTTTCATATTCTTTTAAATTTTGGGATGACTAATTTGAGCTAAGTTATAGATGAAGAGGAAGGAGGGAGCTGAGCTTACATTATGTGAAATAATTAGGAAGTGGATATGTGATGAAAATCTTTGTGAGAGTGAGTAAAGTTGCTGGTTTTTAGTGGGGAGATTCATAAAGTGGGTGTAGTAAAGATAGGCCTGAATGTTGTGATTGATGAAAACACAAACCAATATGCTATGAGGTTAGTACTTCTTGAATTAAGACCTGATGGTGTTGGATTATACTGATAAGGTGAAGTGATATTCTTAATAGGATGTACAGTACAGGGTTCCGTAGCTTAAGTTAGCACCTTTTAACTCTGGGTTAGGCTTCAACATGGAAGTACTATGTAGTGGGACATAAACTCTTGTAGTTAAGTGTGTTGTGGGGGAATTGTAAGTTGGAAATGATTAAGTATTTTATTTATTGCTTGGGGCATAGTCGAGTAGTTTATTTCTAATCAAAATTGAATAGTATTGTTCTTTCATCTAAATCGAAGAAATCTCAAGTGGTCCTTATCGGAGGAGCTTTCCAACTGGCTCTACCTGCTCTTTTCTTGGGGCACTAACTGCAATAAAATGTATATGTTATGATTAAAATATTCAGAATGCATGTCCAGATAAATAACTCTAAATATTTGGAGAACCTACATTATAGAGACGAGAAAGTGAAGATCAATGGAAATGAATACATAGGATGGTTAAGACGTGTGGAATCAGATATGCAACGTGGGAAGATGTAAATTATGGAGCTAGAAGAGTAGTGGAAAAAGTTACATGGTGTTGGTGAGGGGTAGCTAAAATTTGCTGGAGGAATCTAAGGAAGCTGCTGACCGTGGAGGAAATGGAAGAAAAAAATATTGTATTTGATGCAGCGCTGAAACTCAAAACCATCCCTACAGTTGAGATTTGGTTCTTTCCCTTGACTTCTGAACTGATAAGATTGAAATAAAATGTGACTTACATTTGCTTCTCTCCTCGCAATCTTGATTGTCCTTATGTTGAAGGTTAGATGTTGAAGAAACAAAATTATCTTGAAGTGCAACAAAATCTATGCACTTAACACTTAGGACTTTTCCAAAACAACAATAAAGTTGTCTAGGAGAAGATGAATAACCCATTGGTTAAGGATATTTTCCATCCTTACAGTGTAATCGACTACCTATGGATTGTATTAGTTTTGTTTCTTTTTTCTCACATTATCAATATGATCATATTTCAAAGTTATTACAGTTATGTCTTCTCTTTAAATAATATCATGAATCCTACTAACTTAAAAATTACATTTCGGACATAACTGTCAAAATTTAATTTCAAAGTCGTTTACTTGCAATGTTTCTTTGGTGAAACTTTCCAACTTTTAAACCTTTCAAATTGAAAAATTCATCCAGAACCCATCTGATCATCATGGAATCATGTCACCCATTCCTATAGGTAAAATATCATACAAAAGCTATGGAAAAAGGTAAAATGGGGAAAATACATAGGAAGCACAAAATGACCAAGAGGGTCATTATATCATCCAATACTAACATACACATTTGTTCTCGATGTAAAGAAAGAAAGTACCTAACTTTCAAATAGTTAGGGATATCTTCTCTGCATGTCATGCTTGATCACCAAGGTGGTATCCTCCATTTGACGATGTCTCCATATCTTTTTTATCAAAGTAATCTTTTTGGACCGTAACAGGTTCCAAATAAGTCTGTCCAAAATAACCACAAGCTCTTACTTAAAAGCCATATTATGGTCCAACTGTATTGAGTTCCACTCTATCACATGAGAACCATCAAAATGAAACTTCTTCAATATAGACATGAAATATAGGATGCGCAGCCAAAAGACCTAGAGGTAGTGCTAACCATAGACCATCTTTATAATAAACTGAAGAATCTCAAATGGACCAATCAATCTCAAGATAAGTTTTCCTTTCTTTTTCAAACATCATAATAGATAACCTACTGATCCATATGATATTTTTCCCACTCTAAGCCAGTGGCGGATCCACCTTGTAATCAGAGGGTTCATCTGAACCCCCTTCGACGAAAAATTATACTATTTTAATACTATTTTTACATGGTTAAAAATACTTTTATGTATATATAGTAGATGTTGAACCCCCTTCGACTAGTCCGTATGTTTACTTCTGAACTCCCTCAATGAAAATCCTGGATCCGCCACTACTCTAAG
The DNA here is from genome assembly GCF_002878395.1 of Capsicum annuum. Lineage (NCBI taxonomy): Eukaryota > Viridiplantae > Streptophyta > Magnoliopsida > Solanales > Solanaceae > Capsicum > Capsicum annuum. The sequence goes on along the minus strand of NC_061121.1, from coordinate 25,716,450 downwards.
CTGTAAGAAGTCTATCTTGATTCAATTTTACCTTATTAACCTCCTCTTAATAAATCACTAACTCAAGCTCGAACCAACCAATAGGATATACACACCTCTGATCATATAAGACCTCAAATGAAGCCATCTAAATGAAGGAATGATAGCATATTTTAACCAAACTTTGCCATAAGGAGATAGCTCATACCAATGACCTCTTAAATCATTAACAGATACTCAATGCATGTCCTCTAATGGCTAAATAGTATGTTCAGGCCATCTATTTGAGGGTGAAAAGTATGTTGAGGTCCATCCGAGTACCAAAATCCTATTGCAGAGACATTTAGAAGTGTGATGTAAATTGGGTACTCGAAAAGAGATAATAGAATATGCATGCCATTCAATTGAAATATCTCCTATATGTATCTTTTAGGAAACCTTTCTAAATTATAAGTAGTTGGAATCGATATGAATTAAGAAGATTCAGTCAACCTGTCTACAGCGATCCATATAGCATCAAACTTCCTCAAAGTCTAAGGCAAACATACTACAAAATTCATGGTAATATATTCCCACTCGCTCTCAAGTATAGGAATTCTCCAAGTCATACCACCCTATTTCTGGTATTCATACTTCACCATGTTGGAAATTCAAACACTTGGACATAAACTATACGCTTCCCCTTTTCATCCTACACTACCAATAATATTATTTCATGACATGATACATCTTTTCCACTTCCAGATGAATACAATATATGAAATTATGAGTTTCCTCTATGTTCACTCTACTCAAATCATCAACTCTAGGAACATAAATCAAACCCTTGATCCTTATAACACAATTCTAGTCTAGAACTGCCTCATTAGCTTCATCCTTTAGCACAACGTCCCTAATCAAACAAGATTTTTCATCTTTAAGCTATTAGGTTTTAATTTGCTCCACCAAAAGGGATTGTGTCTCAATACATGCAAAACCTGTACAAGGCTTCAAAATATCCAATCTCACAATATTTACCAAACTCTGAACATTTATATTCACATGTTGCTTCTCTACTAGTAACAAAACAATTCTACCCATGCTCAACACTTTCCTACACAATGAATATGCCACTACATCGGCCTTGTTTTGGTAATAGAGGATATCCATGTCATAATCCTTAAACAACTCCAATCACCTTTGTTTTCACAAATCTAGATTCTTTTAGTTGAATATGTACTATACACTACGATACCAGTGAAAATCTCATAGTGAACCCGATAGATAAGACTACTAAAATAATAGGGAAAGCTGACATTAAAAATCTGATTTCACGAGGTCAATTTTTCCCAAAAAATTTATTGGAAACCGACATAAAAACCTAGGCTGGAAAGTCCTTGGTCAGTAATTATAACTATCCATAACAGGTCAGTTAATATCAACCTTAGGAGGACGATTTTAAAAAAAATTAAACATTTTGACCTTCGGGGGTCATTTGATAAAATTATAAAATAATAAAATACACCATCCAAGGTTTGACCCATATCTTCTTTGCGGTAGAATGCATTGTACCACTAGACCATCGATGCTTATTGGTTATCAACTATGTTTTATATTTATTTTGGTTTAAAAATTGACTTAAACAATTCAAAAAAAAAAAAAAGCAAACCCAACCTCCCGCAGGTCAGTTTTTACAAAAATATAAGAAGATCAAACAAAAAACGTCCTCTAGGGTTTTTCTTTTCTTTTTTCTTGCAAAAAGAACCGTTGTAACTTTTTTTAAAAAACAAATGTCCGGTGGTGGGTTAGCATTTTCTCAATTTTTATGCTAAAAAAATTGACCTAGGGCTGTTTTGGAATTTTCTAATTTTTGGAGAACCTCCGGAGGTCAATTTTTTCCGACCTCTTTTTTATGTCTCGTTTAGCTATTTTTTCAGTAATGTAATGCTTCTAAATCTTCAAAGCAAATACTATTGCTACAAATTACAGGTCCTGAATGGGGTATTTTTTCTCTTGGACGTTCCACTGCCTTGAAGCATAAGTATAACCTAACCTTTCTACATAAGAACATCTAAGTTCGATCCATGAGACATTATAATATGTCGTGAAACCTTTACCTTCCACAGGAAAGGTCAGAATTGAGTTGAAGTCAATAGATTCATGAGCTCCTAAAAGCTCCTCTGTCACTCACCGGACCACTAAAAAACCACATTATTCTAAGCCAATTTGTTCAAAGGAGATGTAATGGAAGTGTAACACCCCGCATTTTTGGGCTAGAATTCGAAACCGTTGTTTCTACGTGTATAAGCTCTAATCCCATCATTACTATGTGAATATGTGTGTCAATATCATTTTCCTTGTGTATAAAGTGTTTTTGATGCGAATCATTTTCATAGGAAGAACTTAAAGCAAAGTCGAGTTGAGGACACTTGTATCGATAGAGTTTTAATGGATTCTCCAACTAGGGTCAACTTTAAAGGAGTGTATCTCCTAGAATATGATGATTCAGGTATCCTTCTATATATCAAATGAAATATATTTGAGTTTTCTTTCCAACGCATCTAGTTTCACCTTAATCAAATATCGGAGTGAAAAGTTATGTCTATTTTATCTCAGCATGGCCATCTATCATCAAGGTGATGACTAGGCTGATAAGCTGTCAACTAGTTGACAAGCCATCAGCCAAAGTCGTCAACCTTAGGCAGTATCCCTGAAGAAGGTGATGACTAGGCTGATAAACTTTCAACTAGTTGACAAGCCATTAGCCAAAGTCGTCAACCTTAGGCAGTATCTCTAAAGGAGTTGATGACTAGGCTGATAGGCTGTCAACTAGTTGACAATCCATCAACCAAGTCGTCAACCATAACCAGAACATGAAGGGGAGTTGACGACTAGGCTGATAAGTTGTCAACCAGTTGACAAGCCATCAACCAAGTCATCAACTAAAGAAATTCTATCAATTTTTATTCAGCTTCTTAGGGGTATTTTTGTCCTTTCCCGATCTCAAACCCTACTCCCATGACTTATAACCCTCAATTAATAGTATTTTTCCCCAATTCTCAAACACATAACACGTTACTTCCTATCCCATACTCAAGAACAACCATATAGATTTTTCTTCTTCAAGATTATCTCCCCAAGTCTCAAGATTCAAATTCAAGAATATCAAGAAATATCAAGAATAGGGTTTCGTTCTCAAGTTCATCATTCAAGTCTCAAGATTCAAGCTTTCTTCAAAAGTCAAGAAATTAAGGTATGTGGGACATTCATTCATGGGTCCCTTTCACCCATTGAACCCAAAAACCCTTTTCTTTCAATTAAAGAGTAAATTTTTTATCATTATGATATCTTATATGTTCAAGAACGATCAAATTTCATGTTTTCATGGTGATTTTAATTCAATTCAGCCCATGTATGATCCCATGCAAGATTTGGAATTTCTCATGCTATGAATTTAAGTTTCCCATGCTTTATTCAAGTGAATTCCATGATAGATCCTAAACTTATGATTTTTAGCAACATTCTCATGTTTTAAATTCATATTTTCCCATGTTTTTATGTAATGCTATGTCTTAAGTTGAACCATGATTCAATGCTACAGTTTGTGTTTAAATGTCATATTTTAATAATCATTCAGTGTTGGTGGGTTATGAACACTCGATACCTATATGTTTTTACAAGATTTCTATTTTCAAGTAATGAGTTAGTCAGACCATGATTTTTAATATCATATTCAGAACACCATGATCATGTTGACCAGCATCATCTTATATGTTAATACTTACCTCAGAATTCGAATGCACTGTTATTTTCAAAATACCTTGACCTAAGCTTATCAGTTATCAGTTATCAGTGCATGCACAATGTCATTCAGTTGGTAGTAGGATTTAGCATCGAGCGAACCTAGGGATGAGGGCTCACTTACCAGTAGAGGGTGTGACCTTTAGTAGCAGTCCCTGAGTTCCAAAACTACATAGCCAGCATAGGTTTGAGATGTCTTCCTGCTAGTTGAGGGTTGACACATATCTCATAAGAGACCTTTAGTCCTTCGGGACATCAGTTTAGTGATCACTATAGTTCAAGTTCTATTCTGATGGCAAGGATAAAACAACCTTCCTCAACGTGGGTCAGACGTTGGACTCCATGATAGATCACATGGTTTATGTCAGTTACATGATAGCTCCCACAGAGCTCCCACAGTCTCATTACAGTATTCATTATATATTCAGTTTTGGTTTGCTTGACCAAAGCATACAGATTTACAGTTATACAAATTTCAATCTTTTAGTTTATACATAATTTCAGAAATATGCTTATGCTTGGTCTTACATTCTCAGATATTACAGTTTTTATGCATTCATGCTCAGTTGTCTCATGTTGTTCAGTTAGTCCTTATCTCATAAACATAGTGTCCTACAATTTTAGTCTAGTTATTTAGACTAAGTATAGTTCAGTTTTACATGATCAGTATTCATATATCCGCTACTCAACATACCGACGTTAGTTACCCCTTTTCTCATATTTCAGTTGTTCGGTCACACATACATTAGTCATTCAGTTAATCAGATCTACTTAATACATGTTATGTTGGTTTTGTAAGTTTATTCATTCAAGCGCAGTATGTTTGCATATTCCGATACATAAGTTAAGCAGTTCCTATCACATATTTTTAGACCCAGTATTCATTCATCATCCTCAGTACAACTTCTAAAGCATATTCGGTCCCCACAAGAGAATGGTTTACAATGTTTATATTTCTACGGCCTTCTAGCTTACAAAATTATTTTTAGCTCATGATTTAAAAATTCTCAATGATTTACAGTTTCATGTATAGCCATGTTCAAATATATATTTTCAGCAAATAACTTACATCCTCAGTTTTACAGCATGTTTGAAATATTTCCAAAATTTTGTGCATGTCTCCATATACTCAGTACATTCTAACCTACTGACAACATAAATGTGTTTGTGGCTACATCCTTCAAAATGTATATACCATATGTAGCTCTTACACTAGTGTCAAACAGTTTGCAGCTTTCAGCCAGTAGGTGATAAGATTTCTTATTTCGAGAACTCCAGACGATTGTGGATCATGTGCGTTATTTTTAATTTTCCATATGCATTGATTAGTGGTAGTTGGAGGCATGTCCCAACTATCAATAGTCAGTATAGTAGAGGCTTCATAGACGTCAGTCAGAGTCAATCATGTAATTTGAGTTTCTTTCTTCAGTTTTATCATGATGTAAACTGTATCAACATTAACTTTATTCAAACTTTTCATGAGTATGCTTCCGCTCAGTAAATTAAGTTCTATTTTACATATTAAACCAGTTGCTTACTAGTATGCCAGTTCATAGGTTAGCTTGGGATCACTTGTGATTTTAAGAACCAGGTTACGACTAGGGGTAGTCTCGAATCGTAACAGGAAGATTACCCCCCCCCCCCCCAACGAACCATCTGTAGTCAAGCCCACAAGGCTTCGAATCTTAGTGGGTGAAATAGGCCTAGCCTAATCCCAAACTGCCTCAATCATGGTTAGATTCACCATAGTGTCCACCTTGGATATACGTGTCCCAAGAATGCTAAAATGCTAAGCAAAACACACACTTCAAAGTGTAGCATACAATCTCTCATTATATTACTTATAGAGCACGACCCTAAAATGCTATCCATGCTCCTCCCAATTATATGAGTAAACTAATATGTCGTCGATGAATACAATCACAAGTGAATTCAAACAAGGTTGAAACACCTTGTTTATCACCTTCATAAATGTCATTGAACATCAGTCAACCCAAAGTACATAACAAATAACACGTTCTTACCATGACAAATTGAAAATATTGTCCTAGAGATATCTGAAGCCCAAATTCTTAACTTGTGCTACCGTAACCTCAAGTCATTCTTCAAAAATACAGAAACACTCTGCAGTAGTTGGAAAAATAGATCATCAATGAGCATAATAGGATAATTATTCCTGATGATCACCTTGTTCAGCTATCTATAATTAGTACATATTTGTATTGAACAATTCTTCTTTTTTACAAACAACACTGGAGCACTGTATGATAAAACATTGGTCTAATAAATTTTTTACTCAGCATATCCTACAACTAATCCCGTAAACTAATACCAATTAATCTCCCGATCAGGTAGAATACGAGAAAGGTTAGTCAGAAACACATCTAGGAACTCCCAAACTAATAGCATTAACTCTATGGGAGTTGTTTCAACTGTAGTAACACGAACATAGGCCAAATACGAGAGACAAACTTTATCAACTTAGCGTTGAGCCTTAGAAATAAAATCACCCTTATCGAATACAAACCTTGGGTACCCCTCCACTCAGTGGCGGAGCCAAGATTTTCATTGAGGGAGTTCAGAAGTAAACATACGGACTAGTCGAAGGGGGTTCAACATCTACTATATATACATAAAAATATTTTGACCGTGTAAAAATATTTTAAAAATAGTATAATTTTTCGTCAAGGGGGTACAGATGAACCTCCTGAATATAAGGTGGATCCACCACTACCTCCACTCCAATCTAGGGGCAGTTGGCATGGCTATGGTGATGTCTTGACAAATGTATCCCTCAATTTTGTGATTTAGAGCAAACATATATATTCCTTGTTATGAAATAGTGTGCATGTAATCTCGGTGTCTAACAAATGATGCATATTTGTCTTTCGTCAATAGACCTATATTTTTTGAATTTAAAAAAAAATCAAAAAACTGATTTTTTTTTTTCAAAATGTCTTGTGACTTTAAAAAATTATCTCACAAGTTCTTCACACCATCAAACCGACCAAAATGAAAAAAAATGCAACCTCTCAGCTACTCAATCATAAAATGGGTTTAGTTCGGATCTGAATAAAAGAGGAATTGAATTATATTAGTTGGGTTGGATTTGAAGGGGTAAAGAAAATGGTTGTGGGGTATATTTTTTAAAGTAGTATCGATCACACCATATTCTGAAGACTAGCTTTACAATTTATTTTCAATTCAGTCCGTTAACAAAAAAAAGTAAATATGCATCTTTTTTAAGACGGTGAATACATATACATTATTTAGCAAAGAACGAGGGTATTATATACAACACATTTTAATGAGAAATATATTCACTCTAAATTACAAAATTGAGAGATAGATTTGCTCCTTTTCCTTATTTAAAAATTGTAGGACTGTTGGATACCAATACCCAGCGTATCACCAAATGGTCTAAAACTTTCAATTTTTTCATAGGACAACTTAAAATAAGCTGATTCAGATCAAATATTTGGACTAGATAGTCAAGTATTATTATTATTTAATTAGTTTTTTCAAACAGCCTTCTACAGGAATACACATTTTCATATTATTTCATCATCAAACTCAGTAGTGATCAAAACTTAGTCCTTAAAAGCCAAACAATATTAATTCCATATTTTTTCTTTTTATTATTTTTCCTTTTCTCCATATTCATATATAATTCTACCAACAGACCTGTCTTTCTATCTTAACCAAATAACTGTCTTAATTCTCTGCATATAAATCATATCAACATCTCATGATACTTTTTATAAAAAAAAAAAAAAAAATTTCACGTAAACTTATCAAATCTAAATATCCCGAAGGAAAGTCTACCTATTCCTTCAAGTTTTACTATTTTAAGTAAACTTCCTTATCTTCAACTCACTATAAAAGCCAATAATAGGTGACCATCACATATAATTCATTAAACTACAAAATGTCTTATACAAGGACTTGTATTTCTGGGCTCTTTCTTTTGTTCCTAACTCTCACATGTGAAGCGAATTCGGGGTTTTGAACTCAATTGATCCCCTTTTCTATTTAATGGTTTCAATTCCTATTGGTTGATGCATGTTGCTGCCGAGTCTACTGAGAGGTAAAAGGTCACTGAGGTTCTTAAAGATGCTTCTGCTGCTGGCCTTTCTGTTTGTCGCGCCTGGGCTTTCAGTGATGGAGGTGACAGGGCATTACAAATATCACCTGGCGTTTATGATGAACATAATTCGTGTTTTTCAGGTAACTAAAGGTTTAGGCTAACATAATTCGTGCACGAAATATTTTTCTAGTTTAGTTACCATAGCAATAGAAATGCATGTATACTAAATATTGTTGTGTATTTAGGGCTTGGATTTTGTGATCTCGGAAGCTAAGAAATATGGTGTTCGCTTAATCTTGAGCTTTGTAAACCAATGGAATGACTTTGGAGGAAAAGCTCAATATATTCAGTGGGCACGGAATGCAGGAGCTTATATTAGTAATGACGATGATTTCTATACTCATCCCTTGCTAAAAAAATACTACAAGAATCACATTGAGGTACTGGGCTTACAACATATGCAACATTTTTCACCTAAACAACCGAATTCCTAAACTTAAGGCATTTTATTCAAACTTCCCTTAAACTGTACTTGACTTTTCTTTAATTCTTACCCCTTCAAACAATAACTTGTCCTAATAACTCCCCATCAATTGGGTTTTCAATTCTATAATCTTTAACCCCTAGTATGGTGGTTAATAAATTTGTGAAATTGTTACAGAAAGTGATTACAAGGTTGAATAGCATTACTAGAGTTGCTTACAAAGATGACCCAACAATCATGGCATGGGAACTCATGAATGAGCCACGTGACCAAGCTGACTATTCAGGAAAAACTGTTAATGTGAGTTCCAATTCAAGTAGTTCCTTTTAATATAATATTTCCAAATAAATTGAATTATAGAAAAACCTATGGCTGACGTTTTAACTAATATTGTTTCAGGCTTGGGTTCAAGAAATGGCAAGTTTTGTGAAGTCACTAGACAACAAACACTTATTGGAGGTTGGAATGGAGGGATTTTATGGTGATTCAATTCCTGAAAGGAAATCGGTTAATCCTGGTTATCAAGTTGGAACAGATTATATAAGTAACCATCTTATCAATGAGATTGATTTTGCCACTATCCATGCATACACTGACCAATGGTAATTTTTAAATCTTTTCGCTACGCACAACTTCAAATGTTTCGATTATAATAAATTGTAAAATAGGAAAAAAAATATGAAAGCTTATTATAGAGATTTATAGTAATTACCTCACAAGTCTAAACATTTTTTATACCTTAATAGGTTGTCCGGACAAAGTGACGATGCACAATTTGCGTGGATGGAAAGGTGGATAACAAACCATTGGCAAGATGCAAGAACCATATTAAAGAAACCTCTAGTGCTTGCTGAATTCGGAAAGTCTAGCAGAGGTCAAGGATCAAGAGACACATTCATGAGTAATGTGTATAGGAATGTGTACAATTTGGCAAAAGAAGGGGGAACCATGGCAGGAAGCTTAGTATGGCAACTCATGGCACATGGAATGGAGAATTATGATGATGGTTATTGCATTGTTTTGGGCCAAAATCCTTCAACTACACAAATAATTTCTGACCAAGCTCATGTCATGGCGTCGTTGGCTCAATCTTTCAATCAACCACATTGAGGGAAGGCATGAAGTTCACTATTATGGAAGGAAAAAAAGAAAATATGTTCCATAAATAGGTTATTTGACTCTATCGTTTTCCTGATTCTACAACAATCAATTTATAAGTGAATTTGAGTGATCTTAAATCCATCAGTTTTAGCTATCATATTCCAAACATGTGAAGTTGATTAATCTCAAGAATGTAATTGCATAAATAATTTAAACGAAGGGAACATTATGTTTTTCTATCCTCTTATTTTTAGTTTGAGCACAAAATTTAATTTTTTTTTGGTAAGTAAGTAAATTATTTATTCACAGACCAGGTGATCATTCAGTACCAACAAAAAAAAAAACCAAAAGGTTGCGATATGGACCTTCCTTAATAAGCCATTCTTACTGCTACCCTCAAGAGTATGTAGAGTATATAATTAAGAACTAAATGGTATGTCGCCTTCATCATCGACGCATCTGTCAAGATGATGCAGCCTATCTTCCAATTTTTCTTTGTCTTGCCCCTATACTGTAGACCTCTTGGACTATAGTTGCAACCGAACGTCTAATTGCAGTTTGTTTTTTGTTGGAATAGTCGGAGGTTTCTTTCCTTCCAAATGAGATGTATTTCCATTGTTAGACTCATTTTATTAATGTGCTCCTTAACTGAATTGCCTCTGGCTTTTCTTAACGGCCATTGCATTTATTTATACTAGGTTCTAGGCGATCTTTAGTTCTTATCACTGTAGTATCTTACCTCAAATTGCCCCAGCTACTGGACATGAGAAGAATAGATGCTCCATATTTCCTGGTTGGTGTTTGCATAGGGTACATGTCATATAATTCACTCCCTTCCAGTTGGCCACACGATCCTTTGTTTAAAGTCTACCATGAAGTTCCAAATAGAGTATAAACAGCCATCGTGGTGCTCCATAGTTACTACACATCAGCTTAATCCACTCTACCTTTGGATAATGCCCTCGCAGCTGGTTGTACATTTTCTTGATAGAAAAGTATTGTATTTGTGTTACATCCTGTAAGTGAAATATTTATTTCAAAAGAATTTTTAATTTTACTTGAAGAAAAAGAAAAGAAAAAAGAAAAAAAATCTTTGCCGCCTCAAATTTCACCGCCTAACCTTTCTGTATATATATATATATATATATATATGTTATATCCTCAATAAAGTTAACCAATGAGAAACATTGAAAACAAGCTGCTTTCTTTCTTTCTTTCATTAAACTTCTTTCTTCCTCCATCAACGTTTTCCTTTTCATTCTTGGACTAAGCTTTTGGCTTGGGTTTGTTTAACAATTTTTTAATTTACCTTGTTGGTATTTGTATTAATAATTTTGTTGATTCCTGTACCCTCTAATTAATTAGGGAGGAATTATTTAATTTAAAATATCCTTTAATTAATCAGGAAAGTGTTTGTTTAATTCTGAAAAAATATTCACACTGCTAAAATAGTTTCTTAAGACAGTGCCTAGCACGATTCAAGTATAATTAATCTATTAACTTGTTAAAAAGTAGTTATATTACTGTTATAGTTTTCATATTGAATATAGTATTGTCATTGGGGTAGTGATAATATTATACACTGTTATGTTATTGTATTGTTAATATTATTAATATAATATTTTGTCAACAGTTAAATAATATTGTTATTATTATTTTTTCATTGTTTCCCAACAATCTAAAAAACTATGGCATTTAATTTTGATCCTAAGACCGTTGATAATACTGATGTTGGTGTTGCTTTAGCTACTTCCATTTCAGTCTGTTTGTCAAAAGATTACGGTACTGCAGAATACATGTATGAAAATAAACTTGGTTGCATGCCTAATGTTAATAATAGAATCTTCATAGAAAATGTATCTCAATGCAAGAGAATATGTGAAAGAAATGATAATCCCGCTAAGTCAAAAATAAATTTGATTGAAACGGATGATATAATTATTGCTGTCATTTCAAAAATAAATATTGAGACCAATGTGAGAAATTGGGTGGTAGACTCTGGTGCTACTAGGCACATTTGTATAAATAAAAATGATTTCATATCATACACCCAAGTTGAGAAAGAAGAAGAAATTGTTCATCTTGGGATCTCGAAAACTATTCAAGTTCTTGGAAAAGGCAAAGTTATTCTCAAACTCACATCTGGTAAAACTTTGGCATTGAGTAATGTGCTGCATGTTCCTAATATCAGAATTAATTTAATTTTTGTAGCATTATTAGGAAAAGCTGGAATAATGGTTATATTTGAAAATAATGAGGTCATATTAACAAAAAATGATATTCTTATTGAAAATGAACATTGTAATCATCGACTTTATGTACTTAATATTAGCAATGATAATGCATCAGTTCTGCTTATATGATTGAGTTTATTTCTTTATGGCATGCTAGATTAGGACAAGTTAATATTAAATATATAAAGAATATGCAATCACTTGGTTTAATAGCTGGTTTGAATTCAAGTAATTTTGATAAATGTAAAATATGTGCTGAAGCTAAAATTACTAAAAAGTCATGTTTTTCAGTTAATAGAGAAACTGAATTGTTGTCTTTAATCCACACTGATTTGGGTGATTTAAAACAAACTATGACTAGAGGTGGTAAAAGATATTATGTGACCTTTATTGATGATTTCTCTAGATTTACTAAGTTGTATTTGCTTAGAAATAAGATGATGCATTTGATGCTTTTGTGTCTTATAAATCTGAAGTTGAAAATCAACTTAGTAGAAAAATCAAGAGAATAAGATCTGATAGAGGTGGACAATTTAAATATTTTAGTTATTACTCAGCCAGCCAATTGCCGCCACAAATGGAGACTATACTAGTTTGAATATCTGAACTCTACTCTTTACATTACAATTTCAATTTACAATTTTTGAAGAAATAGGTACTTTTCACCTCTTTTACCTATTTTGCAGGAATATGCAATACAACATGGAACTACCCTCTTAGCAGCAAACTGGGGCAAGCTAGCGGAACGTTAAGCATCCCTAGATACGTCAAGGATTCCGGCAAAAAAACTCAACTCAACTCAATTCAAAACTCTCATTTTTTATAATTCTTAGCGCCATCGCCCAGTGTCGTATCAATCTGACATTGGAGAATTTTTTTAAAAAATTTGCAATCTCCTTTTCCCTCAAAATCCTCAGAAGATGTGGCTACCCAGCATCTCCCCATCCGCAACTATTCCAAACAATCAATTTTAGGACTTGCGTCTGTATCCTTTTCTATTCGTGCTAAAATATTTATTACCAGTGGCACAATAATTTTACACTGGGAAAAATTTTGATATTTGTCAAAATTTTGCTATAACTCGAACTACAAATGGCCTGACTTCTCATGGAACTCGAGATATGTAGGCAGCTCAGAGACCAAAGCCCGACCATAATCTTTGAAACATTTTATTTTTTCCGAGACAAAATTGATTACGTCAACGTGATTGTCCAAAGATTTTTCACATAAATCTTTGTCTACTCAAGGGCAACTGTTGACACTCAATTTTGGCTCGTTCTTTCCCTCTAATTAATTTTATCGATGTTCTTGGCCCTAACTAATTATAAAATTAAATAAGAAATAAGAATCGTATTTTTATCTCTATTTTTATAAGTTTTCTAGTTTTCTATCATATTATGAAATATTTTAATATGATTAAATATTTTAACAAATAAAATAAAATATATTTAATGATAGCATTCGCATTTTTTTTTTCTAATTTTATTCTTTAGGCAATATTGTGACCTGCATAAAATATATTTTTAAGATGTACATATACTTTTATTATATTCTTGATTTTTACGTATATTTCATTACATTCTTATTTTTGCATACGTATATATATTGTTAATATTAAATCACACACATAAAAAAAAATATTAAATTGGACGCTTTAAGAATTATGTTTGTAATTTATATATGTTAAAATTAAAAAATAATTTTTAGGATATTAGGGAGCATCGATAAAATTAATTTCAGTAGAAAAGGAGTATCCGGGCTAGCAATAATCCAATTTTATTTTTTATTTTCACCCAAACCCAACTCCTATTTTATTTCAACCAAGAGCCCGAAAATTAGCCCAAAATTCAGTATAATTTCCATGTTCGCTTCACTATTTCATCAAACTGACACAAATTAATTTGATCCGATAATTTTTTCAATCCAAAGGTCCGAAATTTACAATTTTATAAATAATTTATATTTTCATATATATATTTGTATAAATATATATTTTTTACATATTTAATTACTTTCTTATTTTTTATCATTTGATCGGACGATCCAAATGTTGGTTTATATTTTCAAACCAGTGTAATAAATGATACGCAAGAAGGCCAGAAGCACGCGTTTTTTCTTTCCAAGAAACCAATGTATGGTCGCCATCACCATCCCAAAACGCGATACAAACCAACGATGTTTTCCTCTGTCTTCCCTCTCCCCTTCTCCATCTTGCCAAAACTAGAACCATAGCTGTCCTTGGCAGTCATACTGTTGCTGATCTACAAAGATCCCATCCCAAAATTGGCGCTTCCAACCCCAAAAAACAAAAACCAGAAAAAGCAAAGTCCCAAATTCATGCAAGAAACGAAAAAACGGTCCAAAGAAGCCATTAATGGCTTCAAAATTGAAGATCCGATTCAGCAATTTAAATTCAAAATCTATCCCCCTATTACCGTTTTTATTTTTTAGGTTTCAAATCTGGACTTTTTCAAGTTCGGATTTGTACCTATAAATATGGGTTGTTTCATATTCTCTGAAAAAGGAGAAAAAAAGGGAGATCGAGGGAAAGGGAGCACTAGCAAATTTTGGGAACAAAAAAAAGGGGGTTGGATTGGAAAAATATAGTGAGAAAGGTTGAAAAAAAAAAAAAAGAACCAGCGAGTAAAAGGTTGAAAATTTCAAGTTCGCTATTCTTTTTCCGATTTGGTCCGAATTCGGGCTCCCGTGGTTGAGTTTGTAGTCGTCGAAAAATCCTTAGACGTGAAAGGCCGAGTTTTGCTACCCAAAAAAAGGTGCGAATCTCGCCTTTGTTTTCTTTGTTCATCTTTTCTTCAGCTCGTTTGGTTTAAAACATGTGGTTCTATTCTATTCTTAAATTCGGTTGTTGGTTTTTCATTGCCTTTGCGAATAAAAAAAAACTATGACATTTCTGAATTTAGCCCGTGTGTAAATATAATACCAGGTCTGTAAATAGGTGAAAACATGATATTTTTGGCTTCAAATTAGGTTGTGATGGTGTGTCGTTCAATTTTGTTTTCTCTTGATTCGGATTTGGGACTGGTGGAAGCGAAAAGTATGAATATCACCTTGTTTCCTGTGTTTCCCTGTTTGGATGTGTATATGTGGATATGTGTATGTGTTCGTTCATCTTGTTTTGGGCATTGCATATGTATTTATCAATGAATCAGATCATGTGTTTGTCTTAAAGTACATGGTTGTTTTGAGTATATGAGAGTGATTTCCATTGCTTCTCGACTAGAGTGATTTCCATTGCTTCTCGACTCCATTGTTATCTTTTTCATCTGAACTTTGTACTCCGTCTTGACTTTGTTGTTATGTTGTATTAGCGTTGTATCTTTATCAGGATTATCTACAAGTGTGTGGCTGTATAGAGATTAAGATATGTGGCGGTTTTGAAACTTTATTTTTCTATTATTCCTGAAATCAAAACCTTGGTTGCTTTGTGTTTACATGCTCTTTTGGATTTGGGACGAATAAAGTTTTGCAAGAAACTTCCTAGCCTGGCCATAATATGGTTAGATCTCAAATCGACAGTTTGTTTCCCTCTCTTATTTGTTTGACATTCATGTGAGAGTATGAGTATTCTCTAAGGTAGTAGTGACTCGAAAATGTCACAGCTTTGCACAAGTTTTTATGCTTAACATGTTATGTCTATTAAGATGGTACTTTTATACAGTTAAGTGCACTTTTACGCGAATTTTTTTTACATCTATAAAGCTGCATCACTTTGTTTGATATTTGTAAAATTATCCTTGATATTTTGTATAGGTTTTAATCATTCATGAAATTGCCTTACTTGTAAAATTGGTATATTGCAGAAACTTTTCCTTCATTTCCTTGGTGTGGATTTCTTAAAGCTTTATTCTGTCTACGTATGTGTTCATTGATAAGGGTCTAATATAATTTTGCTCTCTCTCTCACAAACTAGATTGAAATCATTAGAAATTTGGTAGTTTAGAAATCATTAGAAATCTGATAGTTTACTTATTTACTACGCGCTCATACATTCGGAATACGACATAGCTGTTGAGTTGCAAGTAATGTGTCACATGGGATAGCTGTACAGTGGCCCTTCGTCCCTCTGTTTCTTATAACTCAATTGAGAATAGCCCAGTTAAATCATGTTGCATGGTGATGGACTATCAACTTAATCATTTATTTGTACTGATGCTTAGTTAGTTTATGACAAAATGTGCTTGACTTTCGAATTGTTCTAGTTTGAAGCCTTATTAAGTACTTGAATCTCATGCATTTTGTTTTTGAAGTTATCTTCAGTAATACCCTTGAATCATATTTCATTATTTCAGTCTGGTTCAAACTTCATAGTATTCAATTTCCTTATGTGTCGCTCAACTCCATTGGTTACGAATTATACTTTATTGTTCATTTACTCTATTCAGATTTAATTTTTAATTCTTCTCTTTCCTTTGATGCATGTGACATGAATTCGAATCCACTTGGATTCCATTTATCCTCGCATTCGAACTTCGTCGTGTTCGAGACTCAACCAAGTCCCAAAAACGGATTGAGAGACAAAAAGCAAGGCTGTCGATGCGTGTATACAGAATATATACACAAAATATACAAAAACGCTGGGAAAGAATAGTTGCTGTATACAGATGATATACACTAAAATAATGGATTGAAATTCATCGGATTCAGGCTGTATACAGATGATACACACTAAAATAATGGATTGAAATTCATGGGATTCAGGCCCAAAATCTGGGCAGCCCATAAAATGGGCCGAAAGGGCCCAATTTTAACTCTTCCTTTATTTCATATTCTTGTTTATTTGTATTTACTTTAACACCCTAACTAATTAATTTAGATAAATCCCCTAAGTCATTACCATTTTATTTTATCACGTACTTTAGTCGATTCGTGATTCCTAACCTAGTGTATTTCGTCTAAATGAATTAAATGGTTACTTTCGATTTTCCTCTTTAAAACTAAGCTTAAAAGAAATCGTCAAATATTCATTGAACATGGCATTCATTATATTCATATAACTAAATAGTCTATTAAAATTAAAATAACTTTCTTTAAACTCAAGAAACTAAATTTTCTTATAAATTTCAAGTTTTCATAATTAATAAAGGCTTTTTCAACACTTTTTTTTTTTACATTTTTTCAAAGGTATTATCTTTATATAAAATCAAGACTTTGCAAAATTAGCCATTTTATTAAGTTACGCTACATTCTATCTTTTCAACCCTTATTCGAGTTTTCAGGTTTAAGTAAACGTGAGGTATACATATTCATTTGCTACCACATACGAGATATATTATTTTCAATATTATTATAGTAATTATTTTTATCATTATTATCGTCTCTTATCATTGCCATTATTATTTATACTCCATTAGTACTATTCATTGTCATTATAACATTATTATTACTATTATTGTTTATTATTGCCATTATTATTTACATTTCTTATCAATGTTTTAAGCAAAAATAAAAAATTTTCCTAATATTTTCCTAAATTAAGTGTAAGGACTATCTTCGGATAGGCTCTGAGGGGTGCCGAACACCTTCCCCTCGATTAAGCAAAACCCTTACTCAGAATCTCTAAATATTCTCAAAAGACCAAAATAAAGTTTTCGACATAAAAAATGGTTTTTTCCAAATTTTCCTAAAAAGTTAGGTGGCGACTCTAAAAAATAAATTTTCAAATCCCAAGAGTCATTAAACGCCTGCCATACGTCGTGTACTGTTTCGACCGGTTCGAAATAGGGCGCGACAGAATGACGACTCTGCTGGAGATGAATGAACTTAAGTTTTAACCTTAACATGCTTAGTTTAGGATTTTTATGAATTATCATGTTATTTTCTTTACGTATATTTATACCATGCTCTGTGTGAAAGGGCCCAAGCCAAATCCAAACCTTTTTTGGATTCCTTAGTTTCAGAGTCGATGCAATTAGGTTAGTGTACCTTCTCGCAGATATTTCGTCCCACTCTTAAATATTTAGGAAAAAATCTTACTCTAGTAATAGGTCATGCTGCATAAATCTTAGGCGGGACGGTCCAAGATATCGTCTTCGCAACTAGAAAGCCACTCTTTCGTCAGAAGGTTATGAAGCCTTTATGAAGTATTTTGTGTTAGAACTGATTCAGGTAGTCCAGAAATTGATCATTAATGGATTCAGAACAATCAGATTGACCTTCTTTTACTCTTCCTTCATCTGCCATCATTGTCAAGTCAATAGATATAGAGTATTACCCCAACTCGCCAATATTTGACTCTCCTTTTACAGAGCATTGTTAGAACTCTGCTTTATCAATATCTTTCTCAAAGTCCATGAAAGTCGAGTGTTCTAAAAATACTTTGCTTTCGTTCGACTTTCTCTTCAAGTCCACAAATAGGGAATGTCACTGAAAAACTTCACCTACGTCTAACTTCTTTCGATCCAAACTAGAGTGGAATATCGTCAAACATTCTTTCAATATTTGATTCTTTTTTTTAGTCAATAGACGTAGAATATTATTCAAAACTCTGCAATTATTTAATACCCTTCTTCAAGATAATGAATGTGGAATATTACTCATCTTCACCCCCTTCTAACTCTTTCTAGCCAAAGAGCATGAAGCATCGTTAATACTTCTCTTGCGTTCGATAGCTCTATCACAAGATCCTCATTCATCAATAACGAGGCCTGAGGTACTTACTTTTTAAAGGCATCATTTTAGCTCGCTTTTGTCAATTCATACCGATATATATCTTTATCGCCACCATCAAGGCCTCTCTTAGCCGCCCTTGTTGGATACATTCCCTCTTCAAGAAAACTTAAAATTGTTCTGAATCCAAAATGTGTCAAAATCTAGATTCATCTATATCAGTTTGTTTGGACGAAGGCCTACCTCTGACAAAATAAGGCTCCACAATGTAAGATGCGCTTACTTGACGTTTTCTGAATGTGCTTGTCCATCGACATGAACTAACTCTTTAACTTTCATTTGTGTTTGCATTATCCCCGACAGAGGTTGATTGTGTTGATCGATAGAACTAGCCGACTTAAGCTATATATCTTAAAAATGAACATCAATACCGTCGACCCGACCAGAAGTGTTCCAATGCTGGCAAACATATCAGGGATTTTCAAAAGACAAGATAATGCAGATAAGGATGAACGTATTCTTATTTTGGACGAATATTAAGTTATGGAGAATATTTTTTTGTAATTTGGTCGAATAGGTTTTCCATTGTGGGAGTGTAGGATAACATAGGTCCAATGAATGTATGGATGGCTGAAAAATGTCAACCATGCACACAGCCATATCTTAATTATATTCCAACTTCCCCAATTAATATACTGATCTTCTTATAAATAAGTTGGTGAGCTTCCTTGTTTTCTTGAATCTTGAACTTCCAGCTAATCCATACCCCAGTTGCTAGCAAAAGCATTGTGTAAGAGAAAACCAACCTCCTATAGGTATAAAAACTTTATTATACTTTCTCTTGTAATTTATGTAATGTTATTTCACTTGACACAATATTTAAGATAGATTTATTTGTATGACTATAAACCATCTCATTAAATGTAAAGTGGTAAATTGTTCCTTATTCTATTTATTCCAAAGCCGACTATTTTGTTGTTCGGATAAACATACCAACAACTTGAACATGCAGCAACAGGAAAACTAACACACTTGAGACTCGAGGAAAGAACGGTAGCAGGGAGAAATCCATTGGAAGTACAAAGAAAAATGTTATTTTACCTGTCGGAAAATCCAAGTTACTCGTAGAACAATTAATTAACATTTATGCCTTACATATTTAGCGTGTGGAAATAACAGCAACATGGTGAACCAACTAAGAAAGAGTTAAGTCTCTCTTCGTGTTTTCCCTGTTGTAGCACAAAGGGAAAAACAACAACTAAGTGCTCCATATAAAATGACTCAGGCATAACATCAAATACCGTGGGTGCACAATCCAGTACTAAATTTGTCATTTTTGATAGCTTAAATTTTGCCACAAGAAGAGCCAATAGAACAAACTTACCAGGGCTAAGGCAAAGGAAAATTTTTGAAGCATTGGATGGTTCCATCCCGAAACCCAGGCTGCAAGAAGGAATTGGATAACAAACATCACAACAATGACATAGCACTCATGTTCCACTTTAACCTTATAAAAAACATTAGAAAAATGATAGCAATAGACAAAAAAGCATGGAACTGGAAAAGGAAAATCACCTGCTTAAGAGAGATGGGAAAGGTTAGCTTTCTAGAGAACTCCGGACGCTGAACAATTTCATTGCACATCTCCCTCCATAAGCGGCAAACAGTTACACAAGCAACAACATGAACAATTAGAAAGTAACGAATATAAAATATACAAATTAGTATCCATAATAATTGAGTGAGATCAAAAGAAATCCAGCCAATTCTTGCCAAAAAATAGTCTGAATCTCGAAGGTTTTCAGAGAGAATTAGCAAACAGAGAAATGGAAGATGTAAGTGAGGTAAGTGATGGTGAAAAAGTTATACACAACTGAAGAAAATGAGAGACACGTATTCATTCACCAGTAAAAAAAAGACTTTACTGTATAATTTATGCTACCTTTAGTACAATTTGTAGATGCTTTGTTAGTTAGTCCTTTGGTTATTCACTTATAAACAAGAGTAAATGTATGGATGTATGTTACACAGGTGGTATATATGTTGTGTATGCTTCGCCCATATTGGTAAATTAGTTGGCCGAAAGATATATTTCTGCAATTAAGAAAAGCATTCAAGGGCGTAGCCCGATGGTAATAGGTTAAAAATCATGAAGTTTAAGGTTCAAATTTCAGTAAAAATTAAAGTAGTGGACCATTTCTCCTCATTTGTCTAGTGTATGAATAGAGTTATCTAATATCTGATTTAAATACTATTTCTTTATAAAAATAAAGACGCCGGGAGAGTACATTTTGGCCCCGTTTGGCCATGAAAACATAATTTTTCGGAGTTGAAAGTAGAATTGAAATTGAAATTGGAGTTGAAGTTGTATTTGACCATGAATATAAATTAAAGTTGTTTTTGAAATTTTATGAGATAAGTAGGAGTGAAAAAAGTGAAAATGAATTTTTCTTGTTTTCACTTTTCCCAAATACAAATTTCAAATTGTATTTGAAATTTTCATAGCCAAATAATGTGATTTTCACTAAAGTGAAAATTTTTTGAAAAAAAGTAAAAAATTACTCATGACCAAACGGCTACTTAAATTTGTTGCAGTTAGGTTCTTGTATCAAGTACAAATAGAAGCTCTAGTACATGTGTGTATATGTACTTTGAATTGTGACGGATTGCCAAACAATGATATAACAGAAATTGTGACATATAGGGAGTCGATGTCCCTACAACTACAAGTAGTACATATTCTCTAAACTCCACCTCCAACTATACGGTTCTAATTTTGTGTTGGTTTTGAAAATTTAGTAAATTATGGGTGAAAAAAGGTCGACCCAAGGACTCAGGTTAAGATGTGATTAAGAATTAAAATATTTGTACATTTTACGTATTTTCATCTTATCCTTTACCAACCATTTTGGTTGGCTAGTATATGATCTATACTTATAACCCGCCCAACCTGTCCCAATTTTTAATGAGTTGACATTAAATAACTTTTCATATGGGTTGATTTGGACAACAACCCATTTTGATATGTGAGCTGTCGTTAGCCCAAAGAAATCTGAAAACATGCCCAAATCAATTTGTGGAAGGAAAAATTTTAGAAATAGCAATTGCAGAGCATTAATTATAACTTTATATCAACAGTTTTAAAATTATGAAAACTAGCAATATGTATTTTGTATTTTAGTAAAAGGTAATAAGAATACAAATACAAAGAGGGTAAATGTTCCTTATTTAAGTCTAATCAGTTAGAGTTAAATAAGAGATAAAATTACTCCTTATTTTGTGCAACATTTAATTAATAGATTCCTTTACCTTTTATGACTCTTTTAATTTTACCTTAGCAGTTAATTTACATATTCAAATTCAAAAATCGTTTCCCATATTCACCACGAAAAAGCATATTCAAAAAAAAAAAAAAAACTGAGTGATTGAAATATTGTTGATGAACGTCTGTATTTTACGAAGAACAATTGAATAAACAATGCGACAATTACAGGTATGGGAAAACAAACTTTGAGATCATATTTATGCAATTGCGAAAATTTCTAGAAAATTAATAACAAGATGGGTTAACGTTCATGAAGTTGAAACTTTTAGATCGTATTTTAAATTTTATAAGTTTTGAGTTAAAATTTCGTTATCGACATTGTTTTTTCCTAATTCAAATTTTTCCTCGTCGTTATGTATTCATAAAGCTAAATTACAATTCTTATACGTTAAATTTAAAATTTAGTCGATGATATATATTATTCGACTAAAACATTAGTTTTCATTGGAATTTATTTTTCTGTTGTGTATATACAAATTATTAATTGTATGTAGTACATATTATATAATTAAATTTGTATTTAATGTTTTGTAGTGTTCTGGACATTGACGGTGGGAAGCATACCTATGCTCATTAAACACACTGATAGTATGAACAACATTGAACAACATTGAACAACTATATGAAGATTACACCAGTGATACGATATTGTTGAGTATAAACGCTTCGTATAACCAACTCTACACACTACTTTGCACATTGATGTAGATTTGACATGCAAAAGCTGAAATATTAAATGTTTTGTAGTGTTCTTGAATAAGTTTATGTCTCGAAAAGTGTGTTAAAATTTGTGATGAAGGATTACACGATTCGGGAGAAATTTCAATCACGATCTGTTAGATTAAGTAAAAGCTGATAAGTTTGTCATGTATTTAAATATTTTTGTTTCCATGTTGGTAAACTGTATTGCGCCATATGTATTTACAATATACATATGTATTAATTTTTTCTTTTTTTCATGTTGGTAAATTATATTTCAGCAACTTTTTTTTAATATTTTTTATGTATTAATGTTTTCAGGTTATACCAACCTCAGAGTACGTCTATATAGTCCATGACAAGGAGAAACATTTTATTGTTTGCCTAAAGGAAAAAAAATGTTCTTGTCATGCATTCCAATTGGATGAGATACCATGTGTGCATGTTTGTGCTGTATTTGATAGCAAGAATCTTGAAAAATGACCATATTGCTCTAATCTATACAAGTCAAAAACTGTGTTGAGAACGTATGATCTACCTGTATATCCTCTATAACATAAATATGATTAAGTGATACCTCAGGAAATATTGGAGGATGTAGTTTTGCCCCCAAAATATAAGTGACCCCCTGAAATACCTGAAAGAAGGATCGTGGTAAATCAGGTAGAGATATGTTCGGAAAGAAAAGAAAAAATTATTGTAGTTCATGTGGGTTTAAAGGTCACAATAGGCGTTCATGTAGGAAATACAACAAATGATAACTTTGATGATGTTTTCAGTCAAAATTCAATTGCTTATTTTTTTTCAATGAGAATTGTGTCATTTTAAATTTTGAACTTTTTATTGATATTGTTAATTTGTTATGTTCAAATGTTGCAATTTTATGAACTTGAACTTATTAATTTGTTATAGTTCAAATATTTAATTTTATATTATATTATATATATATATATATATATATATATATATATATATATATATATATTTTGTATTAAACATATGTCTGAATATGTAATAAAGGGAACCATACGTATTTCAAAAAAAAAAATAATGTTTGCATTAGACATAAACACAAATGCAAACTGAAATGAACATTAGTATTAACCATAATGTGTATCTTTCAAAATTACAAATGAAAATCAGAAAAATACATATGTCTATATGTGTATTAACTAGACACGTACATCTGAAAATCTAATAAAAATAATATGTATTACATACTATAATGTGCAATTGAATGGCATATGTATTTTAAAAATACATATGCTCACTGGAATGGTCATATTTGTGTTAAAAATACATTTGTTCACTGGAATGACATATGTATGTTAAGAATACATTTCTTCACTGGAACGGTCATATGTATTTTAAAAATATATTTCTTCACTGAAATGGGCATATGTGTGTTTAAAATTGCTTTGTTCACTGAAAGTGCATAGGAATGTTAAAATTACATATGTTCACTGGAATAAACATATGTATGTTAAAAATACATATGTTCACTGAATAAGCATATGTATTATTACAAATATACACATTCATTATAAAAAAATACATATGAAAAATTGGATAGAACAGTTTATAAATACATATACTAACCAAGAAAAATTTAGAATTTAAACGATTAAACATCAAAAACTTAACATAACAAGAAAGGAACATTAACATACCATCTTTGAACATTAAAGTAACATATGAATCCTATGAAATATTCAAAAAAAAAAATAAAAATTTATCCACCTAATCTTAAATGTTGTAAACTTCAACAAAATAAAATACAAATCAAATATCATGCACTTCGGTGCCTTCTGTTAACTCAATTTCATTAAGAGACCTCAATGGTGCTTCATCATCACTTTTTGCCTTTACTTATGCTTTCCTAGTACCATAATCCCACAACAGTGAAATGTATCTTATGCGAATAAGATCTGGGTCAAAATCAACAGATGGAACATCTTCACCAAAAATAAGGCACTCGACATATGTAATCATATATAAGCCACAGTCCCTGTAAGAACAAGAATGAACCTATGATCATATGAACATATATAACTGCAAGAACCCAATGATGTTTGACCTTTACATAAACAGGAATGAACATATGATCAATCGTATGCCATGACACTATAGCATGCATGCGGAATCCACTTACGTACTCATCTGATGACTACCACATATAACTTATCATGGAATACAATTCTTAGCGGTAAACATAAAAACACATATCTAAACTGTATGTATTTTCAGAATACATATTACACTTATATTTCAACAAACACATATGTGTTTTGTGAATACATGAATGGTACGAATTTAATTAACAAGAAAAGAATATAACAACACATATAGAAAATATATAACAAATGTATTTTCAGAATACATATTACACTTATATAAAAGTATATATACAAAAATCTTGCCAGTGACAAATACAAATATCTTACACAATTGTCATATGTATCTTACAAAAACCTTGCCATATGTAATTGAATGGCATATGGATTCACTGGAATGGTCTTATATATGTAAAAAATACATTTCAACAAACAAGAATTACCTATCAAATTCAAAATCTAATGACTACCAAATACAACTTAACGTCGAACACAACAAATGTATTTTCAAAATACATATTACACTTATATAAGAATACATATACAAAATTTTGCCAATAACAAATACAAATATCTTACACAAATCTTAGATATCAAAATATATATTTAAAATATATTGCATATAACATATACAATTCATATCAAAAATAAAATTTTCGAATAGCACCATACCTCCTCCACTTTCTCTTGTTCAAATTCATAATTTGATGCAACGGGACTTGCAATTTTACTAATTCTTTTTTTTCATCCGACTTTTTCCTTTTCACTAATTTTTAAAATTTTGTGGGTTTTGGGGATGCAAATTTTGTCAATGCTTTTCTTTGCATTATTTCCATAATATTTTTCGAATCGTTACGGTGCTTCGATCTCACGTCTTCAATGCTAACACCTTCCTTATACAGAATAGTAGTAGAACCCAAGTTAAAATCTTCATCTTATGTTAAACCAAGACTAAATGATAGTAGTTCATCGAAAACTAAATTCTTCGGTTGAATTCCTCTAACTAAACTACTACGATTTGCATGTTGAGCCATTTTATATTAACTCGTACAATTTCAACATCAAAAAAAAAAAATTGAACCCAAACAGACGAGTTTCGCAGACTAATATTGAAAAAAATGACGACAATAAACATCTTAACAGAAATTAAATGGAAAAAAATATCATGCATTAACTGAAAGAAAAACTTACCTTAAAAAGTGGAGAGAATCTTTATCAAGATCGTGAGAGTGATAGGCGGAATTTGAAAAAAAAATAAAACGAAGGTTGGATGAAAGTGAAATTGGTAGAGTGGCATGAGTATAGGGAAAAGAAAAAATATGGGGAGAATTCACGCGCCTCTCAAAAATAATGGTAAAATAATGCTAGTTTTGTTATTAGTTGTAATTTTGCGAAATTATTGTTATTACTTGTAATTAATGTCTTAAGACTGCTAGTTTATGTAATTTTTAATTTTTCCTTTGTGGAACTCCCAAACTTAATACTGGGCTAGCCACACACTCAATTGGTCATTGGATGTTGCAAAGATTTAAAAAATCATTCTATTGCATTCTCGTTTGACAATTTGCTCAGCAATAAAGCAGACATCTATTGTCCAGCATTCAACAACAATAGCATAGTCAGTGAAATTTCACAAGTGGATTTCAAGAGGATAGAATGTACGCAGACCTTACCACCTTGTGGAGGTAGAGAGACTGTTTCCATATCTATTGGCCAAAAGCAACATTATTATTGTACAAGCATATTGATCTAGGTAATTAATGGAATGACATAAACCACTGCGTTTTACATGTAAGAAGGAAAAAAGGAATCAGCAGCAATTGCTTAAACAGAATATTCTATAGTTTTTATGTCTCAAAAGTTGATCAAGTTGATCCGTGAACTATGACACATTATTTAGCCCATCCATCCAATTCAACCCAAATCGCGCATTTGACGACTCTACATAAATCACACTTATACATATATTGAAGTATGATATATATTAAGTGCATAAATAACCGTATCATCTTAATTAAACGTTACCAAAGGTTAATTAAAATAGAGATACATGCTAAGTTGTCTGAGTAGCCTTATACTAAAACATCACATGTTTAGCAAACTTGTCTCTTCCAAGGAGAAATAGTCATGTACAGGGAAAATAGTAGTTAGGAAATCAAGATTAGAGTTGGTTGTTAGTGAATTCAGTTGAGGAATCAGTTTAATTAGCATCATAGCATCAATAATTTTTTGGGCTTTCTGGAAAACCCGTATACAAGGAGTATACCAAAACGTAGAGAAACTTATATCAAAATATGATTTTCTACAAACATCCGCCACTCACGTGTGCACAAAAAAGAAACTTGAGTCGATAGTGCTACTCCTCACATGTACAAAATTACTATCGACCCC
>NC_061121.1:25509764-25686629 GCF_002878395.1 Capsicum annuum | reverse complement strand
AAATTTATTACAGAACAACAGTAAAATTGAATCATAAAGAGCACATATCTCATTATAACACCAAAATTAGGGTAGAGAAAATCAGATACCATTAAGATTCTATGTTTTCCCGGTTCACCTATGATGATAGACCACCACGCAAACTCCTGCCTAAGGAAGAAACATATCGCACAATACTGCAAGAAAATGGCAAAAGAGCATATACTGAGTGATTTTTATATGTGAATGGTTTCAAGAGAAGTAGAGGCATACACGAAGAAGTATTGAGGAGAGGTTGATTCGACTGGACATGACCCAACTTCTGCTTATCGAGAATATGACCTTAGACAGGAGATTATGGAGGATATGAATTAGGGCAGAAGGGTAGTTAATTAGTAATTGAATGTTGCTTTGCTTGTTCTTCCATACTACTTGTTGACAACTAATTTTTGTCCTCCACAACTAAGTTTAGTTATGAGTTTCTTCGACTTTCAAATAAAATTACAACATTTATTTTATCTGAATAAAAGCTTTTCAAAGTGGATGAGGATCTTAGAGGGCAGGTGGTGGAGGTTAGGAGGGTCAGTGATAGGCTAATGACCATTAAGCTGGTCGTTGGGGGGTTTACTTTGCATGTGTGTAGTGTTTATGCACCGTAGGCGGGCTTCAATGAGGAGGTGAAAGTGAGTTTTTGGGAGGCTTTGGATGAGGTAGTGAGAAGCGTGCCTAGCTTGGAGAAGATTGTCATAGCAGGGGACTTTAATGGGCACATTGAGGTTTTACCGGGAGGCTATGACGATGTGCATGGAGACTTTGGTTTCGTGATAGGAATGGGGAAGGAGCTACGCTATTGGAGTTTGTGAGGGTTTTTGGGATGGTGGTTGTGAACTCGAGTTTTTCAAAGAAAGAGGATCACTTGATTGCCTTCCGAAGAGCGATAGCCAAGACTCAGATTGACTTTTTACTACTTAGGAAGGGGGATAGGGCCTTTTGTAAGGACTGTAAAGTCATCCCGAGTGAGCATCTTTCGACCCAGCACAGGCTTCTGGTGATGGACTTGATAATCAAGAAGAGAAGGTTCGGGGAGCGCCGACCTAGGATTAAGTGGAGAGGTTTGACGCCAGTTAGTGCACTGGAGATAAGAGAGAAGGTGGCGAAAAGGGGGGTTTGGGAGTGCAGGGAGGACATGGATGTTATGTGGGATAGGACTGCCAGTTGCATCATGGAGACTGCACGAAAAGAGTTGGGTGTTTTGAGGGGTCGGGCAGGACGTCATAAGGGGAACTAGTGGTGGAATAAAGAAGTTAAAAAGAAAATGAAGAGTAAGAAGGGGGCGTATGTTAAGTTTATTGAGAGTAAGAATGAGGAGGAGAAGCGGGTGAATAGGGAGGTGTACAAAGTAGCGAGGAAGGAGGCTAAGTTAGCAGTTACGGTGGCTAAGAAAGCAACATTTGAGAGCTTGTAAGTGGGATTATAGAAGAAAGACGGGGAAAAGAGATTGTATAGGCTGGCTAAAGCTAGGGAGCGAAAGGGTCGTTACCTCGATCTAGTTAAGTGCATTAAGGGGGAGGATGGGAGAGTTTTGGTGGAGGATGTCCACATTAAGAAGAGAATGAAGGAGTATTTTCATGGTTTATTAAATGAGGAGGGGGACAGAAACATCGAGCTAGGGGAGCTGGAGAACTCGAAGAATAATCGGGATTTCGGTTACTGTAGACGTTTTAAGGTTGAGGAGGTTAGAAAGGCTATTCATAGGATGCGGAGGGGCATGGCGACAGGGCCTGACGAAATTTTGGTGGATTTAGGGAAGTTTACTGGTGGAGCTGGTTTGAGCTGGTGGACTAATTTTTTTAATGGTATTTTTAAGTCAGCAAAAATGCCTGAGGCTTGGAGATGGAGTACGATGATTTTATTGTATAAAAACAAGGGTGACATTCAGAGTTGCAACAACTATAGGGGTATTAAGCTGTTGAGTCACACTATGAAGATTTGGGAGAGGGTGGTTGAGCGGAGATTGAGGAGGGTCGTGTCTATTTCGGAGAATCAGTTTGGATTTATGCCTGGTTGACTACGACAGAGGCAATCCACCTGGTAAGATGATTAGTAGAGAAGTATAGGGAAACGAAGAGGGATTTACACATGGTGTTTATCGACTTGGAGAAGGCTTATGACAAAGTCCCGAGGAAGGTTTTTGGAGCTTGGAGGTGAGAGGGGTACCGATGGCATACATCAGAGTGATTAAGGACATGTGCGAGGGAGGGAAGACTCAGGTGAGGACAACGGAAGAAGACTCTGATTATTTCCCGGTAGAGACAGGGTTGCGCTAGGGATCGACTCTCAGCCCATTTTTTTACGCTGGTGATAGATGTGTTGACACGGAGTATTCAAGATGAGGTGCCTTGGTGTATGTTATTTGCAGATGATGTAGTGATAATTGATGAGATGCGGGGTGTGTGAATAAACAATTAGAGGTTTGAAGGCAAACCCTCGAGTTTAAGGGGTTTAGGTGGAATAGGTCCAAGACAGAGTATTTGGAATGCAAGTTTAGTGACTCGAAGCAGGAGAACGGAGTGGTGGTGAGGTTGGATATAACGCCCCGATTCCCGAGAATCGAAACGCCATACGATGCTTATGATCCCAAAGGACCACAAGCTAACCCTTTTTCTAATATCTATACCTGATCATTGCATAATATAATAAAATACATGCGAAAACTGGCTAACACTTGCCATAAGGTTCAAACATCTAGAAATATACAATACCTTAAACCACACACTAATACATCTGTCTGAAAAGCCTCTACACTGCTTGAACTGTGGAGTTGAAGGGACAATTCCTCCAACTAACTCCGTCTACTAAAATCAAATACTGTAATAACAACATCCTCGGATGATGAGGACTCACTGCTGCACCCACTGCTGCTATACAAGTGACTTCTAATATGCTCCAAGTTTCACTCCTCTGAACCTATGGTGCCCCAAAATAAAAGAACACCATAGAGCGAATGCGTCAGTACTAAGATGTACTGAGTATGCAAGCAGGGAAGGATAAATGCAAAGGCTTATGCATGAATATTTAATCAACAGAATAATCATGAGAATAACGAACGAGTACACATATATGAATGCACAGTTCACAACCACTATAACAATTATAACGACTCCAGATACCACAGCTCAGATACCACTTTACTGTCCTCGGAACTCACTACTGTACTGGGGTGCTGCATTACTGAATCACAGGATACCAATACTGATCAATCAAATACACTCACACCCTCGAATCTTGAAGATTTATACTGACACAGAAACCGTGGGAAGTAGTTATATAACTCACCATGACTCCTCATAAGCAACTGAATAAATGGGGGTGCACGCAATAATTTGAATAATATCTTTGATTTCGTAAAACATATGTATGGAAAATGAAGACTCACATGGCTTGAATTTCATTATCCATACTTCTCATAATATTATAGAGAGGAAAACATAAGTAAAATCCCATAAATCATCATAAAATCATCAATATTCATCATAAATTCTCATGACTCATCATAGACAACCAAACTCATCAACTCAAGACTCGGAGCGACTCGATAGTTCAAGAAACTTACACTTATGAATAGGGGAGTTTCCTATAATCGAAAATCCCACATGAGCTGCATGGAATACCAACGTTTTCCCTCCTAGGGAAAGCACTCCCATTGGCGAGAGTGTTGTACTCTTGCTGGGGAGTACAACCTTAAAGCTTTCATAATCACAATTCGGCACTCTGGCCAACAATATCATCATCAACAACCCTACGGTGGCACATAGGTTTGGGGAAATACCAAATTTCTCTCTCGGTGCTAAGTAATACCCCCCGACTAACTCAGAACGCGTTAGGAAATCCACCACAACATCACAAGGGTCTATCATAAAGACCAAATCAAATCTTTTTCTCATTTATCAAATTATATCAATTTGTGGATTCAACATGGTATCAATAACAAAGCATTTCATCTCTGCGAGCTTAAAATCAATATAAATCATCCCGACTCTACGGATGCAAATCAATATTCTCAAATGATCATTCTTTCATTTCAATATTCAAATCATGACAATAGATTTTGAAAAGCATTTAAGATCTTCAAATCATAGTAAGATTTTGTATGTCATAATGTAACTCAAATCATGGCTCTTATATCAAGAATCCTCAAAAAAATAATTTCATAGTAGTGGTATGTAATTTATGGCATAAAATCTCAATTCAAGAAAACAAGATAATAAGGTTATTATATATACCAATATTGGACGATTCAAAGTTCCATAAATCATATCTTGAAAACACTTGAAATATCAACTCATGGTAGAAATATGAAATTCACCATATCAAATCATAACTTGGGAATAATAAAGTAATCATGTACATCAAAACTTAAACAATTTATATTTTTCATAACCTCATAATTCGTCATTAAAACATCTTGGGTATTTACCCACTTTACAAAATCATGAAATTCCAATGATAAAATCAATTCTTTGGGCACAAGAATGAAAAGATATTCTTGTTCAAAATCCCACATACTAAGTTCTCACGGAATTCATGTTAAGTTCTCAAATCATCGGAAATTCATCGATCGTAGCATGACTAAGATTATCGCGGAACTGACTCAGCTCTAGACAAGCAGACTATTTTGGGCATACGTACCCCCAGCAATCAATAACATAAGTAATACGTAGTATACAACAACGCATACTCACATGCCCACAGGCCATTATGCACCATGCATTCATTAACACCTCACACCAATCGTTTAAAGATCATATTCATATACAAGTATTGGGATTTCATGCCATTACATCGTAGATCATTCAACAAGGATGCATATGGTTAAGGAAGAAACAACATAACATATTTCATCCAATCGGGATACACACAAATAACATACATTAACACATCATGGTTCACTTCTCAAGGTTCTTTCCTTTAAGATCTTGATATATGCAATTCGACCCATAATTAGACATTTCACACTTAGCGTGGCCTAATGGACTTACCATTTCCCTCAAGCATCATAGTAAACACGTAGCATGCAAGTATGGTATGAACTCATCACTTCGATCACAAGGGGTCATACGATCCATTCTTCTTCAACTAGGAATTTCTACAATTACCTTGCATGCACCATTTAGGCATAGGTCAGTATGAACAATTACATGTGCTACAACACCATCATTCATCTTAATTCCACCAACTAAATCCCTCGTCCACACTTACAACCATATCATAAGCCTTCCACACAACATCCCCAATTTTAGACAATAACATGGAGTTCGTGTTGAACGTATACATGGAAAGTAGTCTAGTCATTTAGAACTTATTATATCCTAAGAACGTAAATTTATAGCCTCTTAGACAATTCCACAAACACGTTACATGCACTTTTAGGCGATGGTGAATTCGTCAAATTCTCGTGTTTTCCGTCACCCCATATATCTCATCCAACACACATAATCATCACATGCATGTATGAACCAACATACACTATCACCACACACACATATATATATATATATATCAACCAACATGCATAATCATCCATAGATAAAACTTGCATACCTTACATTTCGTGGCCGGAAGAGATTGACGGAAGGAATTCTTGAATCAAAGCCTCCAATTAATTTCCCCAATTCAAAACCCTAACTTGATATATATATATATATATATATATATATATATATATATATACATATACATATAAGAGAAATGAAAGGAAAATAATACAAGTTCTGAGCTGAATAGGGTATTTATAGAGGTTTAAAAGAGTGGTGAAAGACCAAAATGCCCCTAAGAAACAAATAAAATCCGAATCTATCCTTCAGTGATCTATCAGATAGGCTGAAGTAAATTGGCCATAACTTTTTACTCCAATGTCCAAATTGGATGAAACCAATTTTATTGGAAAGAAGACTCTTAGGGCTTTCCGTTGATATATAGAAGATCACATAGTTCATTATGTAAAAAGAGTTATGATCGTTTCAAGTTGACCAAAAAAATCGCCTGGCTGCAGTTTTTTTTTTCCTGCACATTTTACTATTTACAGTTCGATCGGAATGGTCGTAGTTTGATCGGAATGGTCCTAACTCATCACTCGAGTGTCCGTTTTGGGTGATCCACATATCTTTGGAAAGATTATTCAATGCTCTAACACAATATCCGCATTTTCGCCACCTTCAATTTCTGAATGTAAGAGTTCTTGACTGGCCAACACTCTACTCCATACAGCATGGCCAGGCGGATTGCCACCCTGTAAAATTTTCCTTTAAGCTTGGGCGACACCTTCTTATCATACAACACCCCTGAGGAGAGCTTCCACTCCATCCATCCTACCCCGATACGGTGAGAGACATCCTCATCAATATCACCATTCCCTTAAATCATGAACCCAAGATACTTGAAATTATCCCTCTTACACACCACCTGAGACTCCAGCCTTACTACCACGTCATCCCTCTCTCCCGAGCCATCAAACTTACATTTCAAATACTCGGTCTTGCTCCTACTTAACCTGAACCCTTTAGACTCAAGGTTCTCTCTCCATAGTTCTAATTTATCATTCACACCCCACCAAGTATCATCAATCAAAACCACATAATCTACAAAAAGCATACACCAGGTCACCTCGCCTTGAATACGCCGCGTCAACACATCCATCACTAAAGCAAACAAAAAAAATGGGCTAAGAGTAGATCCCTGATGTAACCTTGTCAGGACAAAGTAGGCTGAAGAAATACTAGAGAGAAATGATTAGGCAATACATGGGGCTGTTACAGCTTTCTGAGGACATGACTCTAGATAGGAAGGTGTTGAGGTCACGGATTAGGGTAGAAGGTTAATGCGTGTGTGGGATTGTTAGTAGTTAGGGATCTCTGATGTAGCTAGCTTAGTAAGCTTATGACTGTAATCACTGGTAGGAGCCGTTAGTGTATGCTACTACGAGGGGGTGGCCTTTTATTATTTATTATTTACTATTTTTTTTACTTTCTTATTGCTTGTATTTTCATGGCTCTCTTAGCTCTATTTGTATTTTTATCATTTCGTATCTCGGTTATACCATCCATTCTGCTTCAGGTATTACTATGACCATGTTAACTATTCTTGATCTTGAGTCGGGGGTCTATCGGAAACAACCTCTCTACTTTTTCGAAAGTAGCGATATGGACTGTGTATATTTTACCCTCCCCAGATCCCACTTGGTGGGAATTCACTGGGTTTGTTGTTGTTGTTGTTGTTGTAAAAGCTTTTCAAAGTATTTATCTGGGTAATTTTCTCATTTTGGGTGGCGATTATATATTATCGTATCCAATTATACAAAAAATATATATGATTTTGTCACTTAAATATTTATTCTATAGAACATCAGATTTTGATTGAAGATTATCTTGTAAATAAATATAATGATTAAAATCTTGATTTAAATATAATTTATTCTCAAAAATAATTTATTTGGATAAATATGTGTTTAATTTTATTAAATCAAGAAGCTCGGGATTGAACGAGGTATTAATTCATATCAAATTTCAATTGAATTTAGTCAGTTTACTTAATTCGGTCATAATTGAAATTAAATTGGCCATAATTGCAATGCAATTAACAAATTGATTTTTAATTTGATCGAAAATTAAATAAAATTGACCAAATCTTAAACTGATACAAGAACAACCAAGGAAGACACAAAAATTAAACACCAAAACAGTCCACTAGTCAACAAACCGTGGACCTCTTTGATGACTACACTTGGATTCAAGAACAACAACAAGAACACAAGAGAATAAGGTGTTTAACACCTATTGGTAGCCAAAAATCCCAAACTATATTAACAACAATAGGATGAAGAACCACAACATTATAACAACAAGAACAATATGGGTTACAATATAAGACACTACCAACGGTTACAACAAAATAAAGATAGAAAGATCGACAAATGTATAGTATAATATTAAGAACCCAAGAGCTTATTCCACTATTGGATCCTTAACACTACATACAACTATCACCTGTATCTTACAATTGAAACAAGAGAGGTGTCCACCACCCATGCACCAACGTATCAAGCAAAATGCAGCACACAAATGATTCCACACTTGTGCAATGCCTTAGTTTCGGTTGGACTATCTCTCACTATAAGAAAAGTCTTCTTTTAATAATAATAATAATCAACTAAAGAACTATAAAACCTATAATTTTCTATTTATATTACATTACAAAATAAGAGACAAAAGACTAATGGGCTCTTTCATTAATGGGCTCCAAACCGCCCATTGAGTGCACTTTAGGGGCGGGTTTGGGCCTTCTTCACACTTGGGCTTGTGCACCCTTTTAGGTGATCTTCAAAATACTCAAAAAGTTTCCAAGTTCATGATCGTACTCATACCATCCTCTCCATCTTGAGAGGAGTTTTCCCTCAAATTCACGACCTTACCTCTTTTATAAAGGCACTTCACAATCTCCTTCACATGGCCATACATCTTCTTCATGTTCCTCACCCTGTATTTCAACCTCTTCTTACTCTCGATCTTGAGTCTTTCCATCAACCTTATCCAATTCAATTACTACTTCTTCCCCAAGATAGTATAATTTTCCCTTTCTTAGGATCACGTTCCTCCAGTTTGGGCACTCACTAGCCTTGCTCCCCCACCCTTGGCATTTGAAGCATTGAAATCCCTTGGAATTAGAAGTTGAAATAGGTTTACCTTCATACCTAGTGGAATATTTTGGGGCAGACATGGTTCTCTCGATTTGCACAGCCATTAATGAGCTCCCTTTCAACCTCCAATTCCACTTGGAATATGCCATCAATGGTGTCGAACTTATGAAGTGTCATGCGAGTGGAGATGTCCTTGTTCAACCCGAATTTGAAGCGCACGATGTCATGACTCACTTGTTCTCCCCGATCATCTAGTTTCAACATCAATTATTGAAATTCATTGTAGTAAGCCATGACACTCTTGCTCCCTTGCCTCAAATTGTACAATTTGACAAGGAGCTCATGTCTATAAGTCTCGTGCACGTATCTTTGCCGCATAAGGTTCTTCAACAGAAACCAAGGAGAAAGTTGTCCCTCAATTATCTCATTCTCAAACCATTGAACATACTCCCACCATGTATTAGCATACTTTTCGAAGTGAGCTATCTCATAGGAATTTTTCTTTTCTTCAGTGAGATCATTAAGTTAGAAGATCTTGTCACAAAACGAATCCCATGTAAGGTAGGCTTCCGGATCACTCTCACCTTTGAAAATGGGAAGGCTTACTTTGATAGAATTGAGACCTATATCTCAATTTGGATGGTCATCTCTCACCTCTCAGCCTAATTCCCCATGTATTGTTGGATATGGCATTTAGTGCAAGGTCTTGGGAGTATTAGTTGGTGAATTGTTTTGATAGATGGAAGGTCGACTCCTTTGGCTTTCCACACGTTCCTAATATCCCACTCATTGATGCCACATCTATATCTAATTTCTC
This sequence comes from Capsicum annuum, assembly GCF_002878395.1. Lineage (NCBI taxonomy): Eukaryota > Viridiplantae > Streptophyta > Magnoliopsida > Solanales > Solanaceae > Capsicum > Capsicum annuum. Next base: position 25,677,141 of record NC_061121.1, on the reverse strand, counting down.
AAGACCCAAATAAACCTAGCCACATCTTGGGACATAGTTTCAAGGTGAGCCAAAATGGGATTTATGGCATTATTGTCCATTGTTTGAGCATTTGAAGCCTTGGGTTCCATTGTAGTTGTTTCAAAAATAACCCTTCAAGTTACGGTCCAAAAAGACACGCAATCAGTCCACAACATCACACACAACAATACAACACAAATCCTACAAAACAAAATACACGTTAGTTCAAAATAACCTCACTACACTCTCACACACTTTGTGGTCTTACACTTGATTTCATAAATGTTTGCAAGTCGGCTTGTAACTTGTGGTGAGTTAAAGAGTAAGTCTGCTCCTTAGTCGGATGGATTCTTTGTTTGATGACTCAAGGAAGTAATGTCCGAACTTGAACCAAGAAGTACTACGATTTAAAACAACAAAAGCACAAAAGAAATGTAGACACGAATAATGAATTTAAAGGACTAATTGACAACCTAGTAGGAGTTTACTAATTTGTTAATTAGTTCTAATTAGTTCTAGGATCAACTAATTCAAACCTAGAATCAATAATTAGAAACTAAAATATCCAATTTTTGAGCTTAATATTGATGTGAACAGTAGCAAAGGTGGTGTGGCATCATGCAATTGTTCGTGTTCCCATACAAATTATTAGTCACAACTTGAAGTTTAGTCCTTATACAATCTTAGAATGGAAGACAATTAGTATTGGAGGGAAAACACAAGTCTTGAAACTTTTCAAATTCAACTCAAAAAGGTGAGATTTGAATTGTACTAGTTCCACAAAACAAGACTCCTTGAAACAAGGTAAGTGGTTGAAATGTTGATGTCAAGTCTAGGAAGTGATGGGTTCAAGTTCATTCACCAACAAGCTTTACAACTTTGTCTTACAACTTTTTTTTATCTATTAGGTACTTTAAGTTGGTCAAGATATAGGAGTGAGTGAAGAACAACAAGAATACCACAATAATTATTCAAGAACACCAACAACACACCCAATGTTTCAACCAAATCACAACACACGGCCCCTTTCAAGTTCACAACAACAATGCTAATGTTTTAAGCTCAAACTTTAGATCTAGACACTTGTAGTGTTGGTGAAAAAGAAACAAACACTAGAAACACTCCAAACAAGCAAAAGATTACTAGATCTAGACAACACAATTCAGCCAAGACTATAACAACAAGAACAATATTTCTCGGCCAAGAACAAAATGGACAGATTGCACCTTTTTCTAGAATTTTATGTTTTTCAACAATTTTTTTTTACTTTTAAATTTACGAGCCCAAGATTGATCTTGTGGGAAAAAAATCAATCCATTCTCTGATACCAAATGATACAAGAACAACCAAGGAATACGCAAAAACCACACACCAAAATAGTCCACTAGTGAAGAAACCGTGGACCTCTTTGATGACCACACTTAGATTCAAGAACAACAACAAGAACACAAGAGAGTAAGGTGTTTAACATCTATTGGAAGCCAAAAATCCTAAACTATATTAACAACATAGGATGAAGAACTAAAACATTATAACAACAAGAACAATATGGGTTACAATATAAGACACCACCAACAATTACAACAAAATAAAGATAGAAAGATAGACAAATGGATGGTATAATCTTAAGAACCCAAGATCTTATTCCACTCTTGGACCCTTAACACTACACACAACTATCACCAATCTCTTACAATTGACACAAGAGAGACGCCCACCACCCAAGCACTAACGTATCAAGAAAAATGCAACACATAGATGATTCCACACTTGTGCAATGCACTAGTTTCAATTGAACTCTCTCTCACCCTAAGAGAAGTGTTCTTTCAATAATAATAATCAACTAAATAACTAGAAACCCTATAATGTTCTATTTATATTACATTACAAAATAAAAGACAAAAGACTAAAAGGACCTTTCATTAATGGGCTCCAAACCGCCCATTGAGTCCACTTTAGGGAAGGGTTTGGACCTTCTTCACACATGGGCTTGTGCACCCTTTTAGGTGATCTTCAAAATACTCAAAAAGTGTCCAAGGTCATGATCGTACTTGTATCATAAACTAAGTGGGGTTATTTTGTCAATAACCCCAAATACACATAATCCACCCCAATCCAAATCTTATCACCAATTAGCCCAACATAATTTTCTTGACCCAACCCATTTTCCCCTCTTTCATAGCAACCTGTGGCCCAATAATACTCTGATACAAACCAAAACTCCAGCTACCATATCCCTCATCCCAAATAACCCATCAACAATAAGCTAACCATCCTTTTAATATATCACTAACCTAATAACATTTAAAACGCCTAGTGGACCAACTCTTGTATTTACCCATCTGATCAACCCACATAAAACTTAACCCGACCCAGCCCATTTCATTCTCCTTCAACGACAAATAATAGCCAACATAAATAATGAATAGAAACAATATGCGAACAACAGGAAAATGATAACAAAGATTCCTAATGATCAATCGACCAACCCAACTCCGACCCAAAACCATACCCGACCTCAACCGACCGACCCAATTTCTACTCGACACGACCCGAACTTTCTTATTCCCTTAAATTTGTCTCTCTTTTTCTTTGATCGTATGGGTCATGTGATAAACACGCTATTTCAGTATGAAAACTTCTAGAATATGTTAAGGTGGCTCTCCCAACGGCCAAACTCATACAAATTTTTACGTAGGTATATGAATTTGACTGGTCCTTGAAGATTATTCCTCTCCCCCAATTTCTATTGGTTGGCTATTTTTGAATTTCATAAAAAATGACCGAATTTGTACAAGTTTGTTAGCTGGAAATCCTATCAAAAACTTAAATTAAAAATTCCTTTTGTTTCATCCCTAAAACACCCTTAAGAGTGGCTTGTCCCACATCAGTGAGGGTTAAAAAATAGAACCCCCATTCTCTTCTATATAAAGTTCGTCTAGGAAGAAAACTGGAATAAGTCTCAAGAGGGTGAAGCACCATTTTTTAAAAAAAGCTAGTTATTTTTCATTATTTTAATTTTTTTTAGAATTCATCGATTGATCAAAATTCTCGAAGGATTAATTTTTGGTGGTGGTGGAGTCTGACAGTAGCTCATTGTCTTGCTTTTTCACCTCGAAAGAGGTAAACATATTTTTATCTTTTAGTTTTATCATCTTTTTCTTCATCTCTTTCTTTGCAGTGATAGTCGTTTTAATCGTTATTGCCTTGAATGCTGGAAATTGTCTATTGTTGAAGCCTAAAAGGCTATAGGATTTTTTTTGTTGTGTTACTGTGTTGCTAGACTATTCTGATAAATAGTCATTCTCGTTTTACCTGATAGGGATATTGTTAGTTTTATCTTATTTTTTTCAATTCTGTTTGGACATTGTTGGCTCTAAATCTCTGGTTTTGAAGATTGTTTGTTTTTTATACTTTTCATTCAAGTTTCATGGTCATACACATTTGCTATGGGAGTATATGCAAGGCTCTCACTTGTAAAGTCCTATAGGTTGTCGACTTTGATTAGTGATAGTGTTAACCTAGGCTTATATGTTATTTTTTCTTCTTGATTACTGTTTCAATAATGGTTGGGTTCAATCTATTATTGTTTATTTGAAGTCTTTTGAGGAATCGTCGAAATCAATTTAGTTAGTTTGCCTTTGAAGTGAAAGTGTAGTTAAGTCTCTTTGGTTTACAATGTCTTAGAGGCATAACGAAATTGAAAATCACAATCTTGAGAAACCAGAACTAAAGATGAAACTTTCATGATATGTTCCCGTCTTTGAAAGTTCTTAATCTGGATCTTTCGTGGGCATTGTCTGGCCACAGTAATTGCAATTCTCTTCCATTTATTTGCATGTCCGCTTCACTTCATGATATCGTTAAAACTGTATAAAAAATTGGCGTATATTGTGAATGAAATCAATTCATAAAATGGTTTTCTTATACTTCATATTTATATAGGTGAATAGAGATTATGAAAATATTTACCGTATGGAATGTGAATATACCGTGGAATGCTATGGTCCTCCATGGTTCACCATTATTCATTGAAGAAACCTTATGGTGACTCAGTACATTTGTTGGATCAAAAATGTATAAGTAGTGTCATTTCTCCATACTCATGTGATGATTTACTTATTGCTCTTTCTGCAAACTTGTAATTTCATATAGATATTTAGGATTTCTCATCATAAAAAAGATAGAACAGACATAGAAAATAGAGAATAAGCTTAATAGAAGGTTACAACGTATTTTTTGTAGAGAGAATAGTGAAACAAAATAAAGCTTATTGGTCTCCCTAAATCATAAGTTTTATATATAATTTTTCACTTTCCATCTCAATTATGGTGCAATTGTTTGGATATTATATGTTTCACTGATTATTTGGTTAGAAATGATTAAAGCTTATCGGATTCATATGATATACACTTATTTACTGATAGAGTGTGAGTTTATATGGTGGATTTATTTGTTTGAGTGATATGATTGATACATCCATTGACTATAATTGACTCACTTGCAAGCCATGTATTTTTTTTTATAATCCTAGAGTTCATGTAAATTTTATAGTTTCATGTGTCTACATGTAGTTAGTGAATTACTATTTTCTTTTGTCTAAAAATGCTATCTTTTTCATCGCATAATTTATCTACAAGTGTAGAATTCTTGAGGACATACATTAATTCATTCATCTTTTTCTTTTCATGAACTCACTTGGGAGTCCAATTAGACTCTTTTTCCTTGCGTTATGTAACGGGCCATTGAGGCCCACCCTTCAGAAGACTTTAAAAATCGATTACATAGTGCATCAATGCAAGGAGATGAAAGGAGAAGAATGGGTCAAAATCTTATTTTTTTTTGAAGTAGCTAAGAGACCTGATAGTCTCATTTTATTTCTTATTATTGTCTTTTACTTTTATTTAATTTGTCTGTTTGTTTATTTCTTCATTCATTCATTTAGGCCTCGAAGCCAAAGTTGTAAACTAATACAGGTGAAGAAGGTTATGGGTCAAATCCCAATATCTAGATTAGGACAGGTGAAGATGGACCGAAAGCCTAATTAGACTAGGGCAGGGTTGATGGTTTTGGGATTACGAGCCCAAATCATTTATTTCTTCCCTTGTTTCTATGTTTATTTGCTTTGTGTTCCTGCGAGCCTAGTTAAACCCCTAACTAATTAGCTAAAAAATTCATTTTGAAAAAACTTCCAAAATATTCCTTATCCAACTTATTTTCAGCAATCGACCTTTTTCTTTTAGAAGTTAGTCAAAAGAAATTATTTTTTTCAAACAGTCTGGATAACCGCAAGTTAGCAGACATTTTAGGTACCTTAAAAGCCTTCCTAAAATGTTAATAGGAATCGCTTACCTAGAATTTCAAAAGTTGAATGATTTTTCTGTTTTGAATCATCTAAGTACTTTATAAAGGTTTTCTTAATCATTTTCAAATAAATTAAGTGATGATTCTAAAAGTAAAAAATTTTCACAAAACAAAAATGACGACTCTGCTGGAGAATATTAACTAGGTTCTAACCAAATGTTTGAATTTATCTTTCGACTAATTATTTAAACTGTTTATGTGCTTATATGTTTCAATTCTACAAAATTTAATTATTGTATTTCATGGCATAATCCCGCGTGATTATTAAACTATTTTGGGGTTTCGTGGATGTCATTATCCCTGTTGTTCAACTCCAAATAAAGTGTTGTAAATACGATGGTTTATTAGCACGCGAGGCATCTGATGGCTATTCGTATTTTCAAACCCAAGTTGTCCGCTTGGGATCCTGGATCAAACCCATTCTAGACACCTAGGGTAGAGTGAAACCAAAATCCTATTTCAGGCATGAGCCTAGGATGACCCAATACCCGAGGGGGTATAGGGCTCATTAGAAAACTTGTCGTGCGAATCATATTTATGTGTTGAATAAAATATATGTTTTTTTAATCCAATTCATTATCTTTTGGGGTAGGAGGGAGACTCATCTTTATATACTTTTGTGTAGGAAATGACCCAACTGCATCCTCGTAAAAAGTTCCTGCACAAGTTCAAAAGAGATACATCTCTAAAATTTTGGTTTAAGAATTTTGGAGAATTAAGGGATGACTATGTCCAATGGTCTATTAAATATCTTAATTCACTGAGATACACCATTCGAGGGGGCGAGTGGCCTTTTTTAGTGCTTTCAGGTCTTAGGGGGACCCGTCCTTATAATCCTGGCAGAGTCCTTAGGTAATTCGAAATCAAGTAGGAGACACCCCAAACCACGCATATGCTTAGATTTATCACCGAGTATGACGAAGGCGAGTCCCCTATCAAAAACTACATGGTAGATGGATGGAGAATAAGAGGGTGGAAGGATGTCTTTTTCTGTATCGATTACGAGCCCGAAGTTGGTGAAACTTACAAGGATTGGTTGAAAAAGAGTCTTGCCGAAGCATTAGTCCCGGGGCCAAATATACCCACTCGAGTTGTTGATATAAAATTAGAGCACCAGATCCAACTCCATAGGCTTCAAGATAAATTCCAAAAAACTGAAATTGTTCACCAACAAATGCATATGGAGGATGCCTCTATCATACATATGTTGAGTGAAGAGTTAAAGCGAGCCAGGCAAGAGGTTGATGATGCTAGGCAGTGTCTAATTGATTTGGATGATTGCATGGTTGCTCAGATTGATATCATAGAAAAAAATGATCTATTAGAACAAGATACAGTTGTGTAGGAATCACCTAATCATCAACAGATATCAGATATGGCAAGAAGTGAATAAGGCTAAGAAGGCAAGGGCAAACGAAGGAGAATCCAGTAGCTAGTTTTTCATTTCCCCTATGTGGGACCTTGTTTTCTTTCATGTTATCTTACTTTTTCCTAAGGATTATATCCCTCTTATGCTATCTTTTATAGGCATTTATGCCTTTTTACATATTTGTGAAAGTTGGTGGATAATGGATTGGCTTTAAAAAGGCATATATTTTCTTCAAAATTCGTTAGGCCCAAACCCTTGGCTCAAAAGGGTCACCCCAATTAGGATACGCATTATGTTTTTATGAGATATAACTATCTTATGTGTTTATGTGTGTTGGTTTGAATCAAAGACAAATTCATCCACTATGCTCCTATGGATCAGTTTGGCTATCACGTAAACAACTCTATGTGGTTACTTCTTGTCAAATATCTTCCATTACTTATCACATATGGGAATCAACACATCTACCTTTGAGTTATTTTACTTTAAAGATTACAGAAAACTACTTCATGTTAAAATAAGCTGGCAGAACATCCTTACTTCACCTAGTTAAAAGCGCATAAGATCCTTTACCCTAACTATCTTTCAAATATGACTGGAAGTGATGAAGAAAATGCATTGATCATTAGGGAAATGTAATAGTAGAATAAAGTGAGATGATCGCTGAACTCATGAGAAAATTGGAAATGCTTCAGGAGGATATGAACCGTACTAGAGATTTGGCTAATTTGGCCATCACTGCTCCTGCCCTAGGAAAACATGAGCCTCCACTCTAAATCCCCCCCTCTGTATGCCTATTCTTGGGGACCATCCAAATAACATATCGTCTGTCTCCACTCCTCAACTTGTCCAAAACACCAATCGAGAAATTAACCCAGATGCTTACCATCCATAAAATTCATCCCTAACCCCACAAAATTTATCTCCAAATACACAAAATTCATTCCCAACTCCCTAAAACATATTTTCAAACCCATAAAACCTGCTCCCAAATCCACAAAATCCATCTCCAAATCCAAAACGCCTATCTCCAAATCCATAAAATTCATTTCCAAATTTGCAAAATCCCTCTCAGATTCCTCCAAACTACTCTCAAATTCCACAAAATGGTCTCAATTTCTAAAATGTCCTCCCCACCTACCAACCAACCTTCTCTCATCCCCAAAAGCAAACCATCCTTCCAAATCCTTCTCATGCCATCATATCTCCTGACATCTATAATTCTTTTCCTAATCTTGAGATAGACCATTACGGGAAGAAGGAAAAAGAGTGGTAAACTGAACATAAAATAAAGTTGTTAGCTATGAATGAAGAGATTATAAGGATTAAGGAATCTCATGGGGCAGGAGACAATGGTGTTCTAGGGTACGCTGATCCATGTGTTCACCCTGGAGTAGATCTACTAGAAGGATACAAGGTCCCTAAATTTAAAGTATTCAACGGTACTAAAAATCTAATGGCTCATCTAAGAAGGTATTGTGATCAAATGGTGGGGGTAGAAAAAAATAATACATTACTTATGTTCTTATTTAGTTGAAGCTTAAGTGACGAAGCCTTAGATTGGTTCACATCTCAAAAACTTAAAAGATGGACTAGTTAGAGAGAATTGGCTAAAGGTTTTATTGATAGGTTTGTTTAACATTGAAATAGTCCCTGACCAATACTCATTAGACCGGATCAAGTAGAAGAATGATGAGTATTTTTGAGACTATGCCTTTCATTGGAGAAAAAAGGCTGCCAAAGTACAACCTCTTATGTCTGAGGAAAATATAGTGTCTGTATTCTCTCTCGCTCAGGAGGGAGAATATTATACTAGGATGGTATTCGCGCTCAACACGACTTTCTCAGATTTGGTAAAAATTTGGGAATCGCTAGAGAAAGACATTCAAACAGGAAAGATTGTCAAAACCCCAACATCGTCTGGGACTTTTACGTTCCTAAAGAAGAAAAAAGAAGATGGAGGTTAGGTCTCTACTAATTCTATTGATAAGTTGAAGAAGAAATTTAAGCCTTGGAACATTCTCTCCTCTCCACTGTCACCAAATTTTCTGCATGTATTCTACCCCTAACCCCAGTATCAAGATCCATTTCTAAATATCCAAACCCAGTACTAAGCTCCACTTCTAAATATCCAATCCCAGTACCAAGCTCCACTTCTAAATATCCAATCCCAATACCAAGCTCCACAACCAAATATTTTACCCTAATACCAAGTTCTGCAGCTGAATTATCAGCATCATGTTTAAGTTGCCCTTCCAAATAACCGAAAAAACATCCAAGAACCTCCAAATTATCATCAAGTACCTCCTACTAATTAAAACCATTATAACACCCACGTACGAACCTTGAAAAAGACCTCCATGAAACTTTATGCCATTGGCTAAAAGTCGCACCTAACTCTTTGGGAGATTGAAGGAAGCCGGTCATTTATATCCTATCCAATCAAAACTTATCAATCCCAACTCTCAATTTTATCATGCTGATCCAAATTATGCCTATCATTTGGGAGCGGAGGGGAACAGTACTGAGGATTGTGTTTGCCTAAAGCATAAGATTCAAGATTTGATTGATTAGAAGGTTATCACGCTTCAGTCTCTGGCACCAAATGTCAATAATAATTCATTTCCTAATATGGGGGAGCTTTAATTAACATGATTAAAGTAGAGGACGAATGGGTGTCTAGCAAGACCATTACTAAGATGGATTTAGAAAAGTTCAAAAGAACAGAAGGGGTAGAGAAGATAGAGAGATTTGTGGTTGCCTTAAGTGTCAATGAGAGGCCCTCATTTATAGTGATGACAACCTTAACTTAGGTGTACACTCCTCCGCGTAGGAAGGAAATTATTATAGAGACCACCGCTGCCCAAGAGATAACACGATATGGACGATGCTACATTCCTAAAGATTTAACCAATAGGAATGATTAATAGAAAAAACCAATCACTGAAGGAAAGGCTGAGGAATTTTGGTATACAACCAAAAGAGTATTCAATTGTCAAGAATTTGGAGAAGACTCAACCCAGATTTCTATTTAGGAACTGTTAATGAGTTTGCAATACCACCAACAAGCTTTATTGAAGGTGTTAGATGAAGCATATATTCCTACAGGCATGAGTGTCGAGAATTTGGCCACAATGATAGGAAATATTGTGGGAATTCATTGTATATCATTTATGAGGAAGAGTTGCCATTTGAGGGAGTGATGTATAACAAAGCCTAGCAAGTTGTTATTTGTCGGGACTATATGATTAATTGGGTATTGATAGATGACAGATCTGGTTTGAAAATTTTTTCTCTTTCCACATTGGTTCAAATGGGCTATGACTTGGGGAAAGTTCACCAAAGCCATATAAATGTGTGGGCATTTGATGGAGGTCAGAGAGATACCATAGGTGAAATTAATTTGTACACCCAAATAGTACCTGCTGAATTCAAAGCTAAATTTCATGTTATGGATATCCATCCTAGTTACAACCTGATCCTGGGAAGGCCATGGATCCATAGTGAAAAGGCAGTTTCATCAACCCTTAATCAATTATTGAAGTTTATTTGGTAGGATCATAAAATATTCATTCAAGGAGAAGAAAGCCATGGGAATTATCCCAATAGTTCTATGCCAGTGATTGAAGACATCTCGAGGGGTACTAGTTTTTATACAATAGAAATTATAAGTATTGCAGAGAAAAATATGATGCCCAAAGCTCCAATTCCTTCTATCTATAAAATGATTATGACTGTGATGTTAAGAAGTGGGTTCAATCCTAGTCGGGGCTTAGGTAAGAATTTGGAAGGAATTATTGAGGACATTATAGTCCCAAAAAAAGCATCTAAGTATGGGTTAGGATACCAGTCAACAGAAGAGGATGAGATTGAGGATAAGTCAAAGACGAGTCTGTCTAGGCCTTTGCCACTTCTATATCAATCATTTCCTATGCGTGAGCTATCAAATGATGATGGTCTTGGGGATGGGATAGGAAATCCGTTTGAGGGATGCAATTCTATACCAAAGAATTCCCAAAGTCAAGTAGGATGAGAAAGGTTGCACCAGGAGAAGCTCTACAAAACTGGACCTCCACTCCACTCATAACTCGTCTCCCATCATGGTAGATAAAAGAGCAATTACTAGTAGTTTTAAAAATCAGTGATGATATGGAGGAGACCCCGTGATCCACCCTTTTATGTCTCAAATTTTCTTTTCGTATTTTACTGCTTTCAAAAAAGGTATGTGCCCACATTTACACGGGCCATAACCCATAGTTTGTAATTATTTCCCAAATTTCAATGAAAAGGCCTCTTTTTATTTAATAAGTTATTCTGAAATATGATTATACTAGTTTATTTTATTATCTTGTTATTATCTAACTTGGTTTGTTTATTTATTACATTAGCAGTAATTTAAAACCTGCCAATGTTATGTCATGTCAAAGCTTAGATGAATGAAATAAGGGGAATGATGATGATTGGAAAGAATCTAATGAGGAGTAGTTAGTAGAAGATATAGAGGAATTTGAGAACCCAGAGAAGCCCAACTTGGAGGAAACTGAAACAGTCAGCATGGGAGATTATGATGAAATCAAAGAAACCAGTGTCAGTGTTCACTTAGCAGAAGTACTAAAAGAAGAATTCATTCATTTGTTGCAGGAGTACATTGATGTATTTTCTTGGTCCTACGATGATATGCTGGGATTGAGCACTAACATTGTTTCGCATAAGTTACCAATCAATCCCCAATTTGATCCCGTTAAGCAAAGAATGCGGTAATTTATGCTGGATTTAAGTTTGAAGATCAAGGAAGAAATGATGAAGTAAATTCAGTCCAAGGTTGTGAAGGTCACAAATTATCCAACATGGCTAGCCAACATTGTCCCAGTGCTGAAGAAGGACGTCAAGATAATTTTTTGAATAGAGCGAGTCCTAAAGATAATTTTTTGCTGCCTTACATCCACATCCCTATCGATAGTTATACGAAGTATGAAATGCAGTCTTTTGTGGATTATTTTACCAGGTATCATCAGATATTGATGGATGAGAAAGATGCAGAAAAGATAGATTTCATTACGCCATGGGGTGTCTATCTATCATTATAGGGTAATGTCGTTTGCTCTCAAGAATGCGGGTACAACGTACATGAGGTCTGTGATGATGATTTTTTATGATATAATTCATAAGGAAATTGTGGTGTACGTGGATGATGTAATTATCAAATTCCGTGAGAGTTCAGATCATCTAAACCTTCTAGAAAAATTCTTTGACAGACTAAGGAAGTACAACTTGAAGTTGAATTCAGCTAAGTGCGCTTTTGGTGTGCCATCTGGGAAATTACTGGGGTTCATAGTCAGCAAAAGGGGAATTGAGCTAAACCCATCCAAGATCACGATAATTCAGGATTTACCACCGCCAAGTACCAAGAAAGAAGTTATGAGTTTCTTGGGTTGTTTGAATTACATCAGCAGGTTCATTTCCCAATCAATAGTCATATGTGATCCAATTCTCAAGATGTTGAAGTAAGATGTATTGAATAAGTGGACAGAAGAATGTTAGTAAGCTTTTGACAGAATCAAGGAATATTTATCTTCTCCACGATTTTGGTTCCACCAAGGAAAGAAAGTCCGTTGTTGCTTTACCTGTTTATCTTAGAAAATGCTTTTGGATGTGTCCTCAGGAAACATGACAAGACCGGTAAGAAAGAGAAATCAATCTACTACTTGAGTAAAAATTTTATGCCGTATGAAACTCGCTATACTCGTATAGAAAGGACGTGTTACGCTTTGACTTAGGCCAAACAAAAGTTGAGGCATTATCTGTCGTCATACACAATATATCTCATTTTCAGAATGCATCTATTGAAGTATATATTCCAGAAAGCTATGCCTACAGGAAATCTATCCAAGTGGAAAATGTTGTTGAGTGGGTTTGACATTGTGTATGTGAGCCCAAAGGTAATCAAGAGGCAATCCTTAGCAAATCATTTAGCAGAGAATCCAGTGGATGATTAGTATGAGCCACTTCAAACTTACTTCCTTCCCAGATGAGGAGATTTTATTCATGGGATAAGGCATCACAGAGACATACCCCAGATGGAGATTATTCTTTGATGGAGCGGTCAACTTCAAAGGCTCAGGAATTCGAGCAATTTTAGTGTTAGAAACAGGCCAGCATTATCCTGCAACCTCTAAATTGCACTTTTCGTGTACCAATAACATGGCTGAATATGAGGCTTGCATCTTAGGTCTCAAGTTGGAACTGGATATGGGAGTTCGTGAATTGCTAGTCATCGAAGATTCGGATTTGCCAATTCACCAAGTACAAGGGAATGGGTAGTGAAGAACTCCAAGATTACTCCATACGTAGAGCTGGTATAGGATTTGTGTGAAAGATCTAAGAAATTTGATTTCAGACATATCCCGAGGATACAAAACAAGTTTGTTGATGCTTTGGCTACTTTATCCTCCATGATTAAGCATCCAGATCAGAGTTACATTGATCCTTTAGAAATAAGTTTGAAGGAACAACCCGGATATTGTACGTTCATCAAAGAGGAGCCTGACAGAAAACCATGGTACTATGATATTAAAAGGTATTTAGAATCTAGGATATATCCTGAAGAGGCTAGAAATAATCAAAAGAAAACAATCCAGAATTTGGCAAAGAATTATTTTCCAAGTGGGACTCTTTTTAGGAGGATCCAGACTTATGATTCTTAAGACGTGTCGATGCCGCAGAAGAAATGAAATTAATAAAGAAAGTACATGCTGGAGTCTACGGTCCCCACATGAATGGGTTTGCCTTGCCAGAAAGATCCTGAGAACTGATTACTTTTGGATGACTGTGGAAAATAATTATAGAAAGTATGTGTAGAAGTGCCCAAAATGTCAAATACACGGAGATTTGATTCGAATGTCTCCACATGAGATTTATGCGATGAGTTCACCTTGGCCTTTCGTAGCTTGGGGTATAGATGTTATTGGGCTAATAGAGCCACCGATGTCAAAGGGGCATAGATTTATTTTGATTTCTATTGATTACCTTACTAAGTGGGTCGAAGTTGCTTCATATAGAGTCATCACCAAGAAAGTTATTGCAAATTTTGTCGAAAATAACTTGATTTGTAGATTTGGAGTACTAGAATCAATCATTATTGATAACGGGAATAACTTAAATAGTCATTTGATGAATGATATTTGTGATCAGTTTAAAATTGTTCATCACAACTTAGCCATATATCATCCACAAATGAATGGAGCCGTGGAAGCCGCTAATAAGAACATCAAGAAAATCTTAAGGAAGATGGTCGAAAATGATAAATTATGGCATGAGATGTTGCCTTATGCTCTACTAGGGTATCGTACAACAGTTCAAACCTCCACCGAGGCAACTCCTTATCTACTTGTTTATGGAAATGAAGTTATGATACCTGCCAAGGTTGAAATACCTTCCCTAAGGATTATTCAAGAGGACGGACTAAGTAATGAAGAATGGGTTTGCGCTCGCTATGAACACCTCATGTTGATTGAGAAAAAGAGAATAGTTGTCGTGTGTTATGGTCATTCGTACCAACATAGGATGATCCGTTACTTTAATAGAAAAGTAAGAGATCGAACATTTGAAGTTGGGCAATTGGTTCTTAAACGCATATTTCCTCATCAGGAAGAGTACAAAGGCAAGTTTGCTCCGAATTGGCAAGGACCATACATAGTTCGCAAGTTACTATCTGGAGGAGCTCTGATTCTATCTGAGATGGATGGTCAAGAGTGGACCAAACCAATTAATTCTGATGTGATAAAAAATACTATTTTTTAAGGATGTTTTATTTTTATTTCATTGGTTTATTTGTAATCGGCTTTATGACGGTATTTATTTTATGATGTGTAATTGCCTAGAATCCCTTTCCTTTATGTATGAACTACGTTTGACCTGAATTCCCAAGAAATGGATACACAACGGCATATGTCGGCTTCGGTCAACCCCTTAGAAGAATTTATCATTTCCTTTTATGTATGAACTACGTGATGACCTGAATTCCCAATAAAGGGATATGTAGGCAGCCTATGTCGGCTTTGGTTAGCTCATTGGATTTTTCTATATATCTTTAGTGTAGCCCTGAACTATGTTTGATCTGATTCCTACTTCAATGGGATACGTAGGTGCCCCAACGGCTTGATCATATAATCCTAGAAAATAGAAAGTAGGGTAGAATTTTTTAGAAGGAATCTCAAAAATGCACAAGAAGAAGATCATCATCCAACAATGAGAACAAAGACCAACAAAGACTTCGAATCCTCTAGAGCTGAGATCATCTCAAACAAATTTAAACTGGGCAGAAATTTTGAGGAGGCCCTCAAAATTACCACTAATATATTGGAATATATTTCAAATCCCCCAGCATCAGAGGTCAAAGTCAAGTTTCAGAAATCACCAGTGGCGAAAAAGTCTAGATAGACTAAATCTCTAGCTATGATAGAACTTCTGATAGAGAGCCTCAACAATGCTAAATCCCTAGCAATCCTCTGTCAAACGTTGGGCATAGTTAGAACCAAGAGGAAGACGTTCGTCGTGCTTATACATGACATGATTGGCAGAGATTTTCTAAAGTTTTTATAGAAAATTTTGAAACTATTTTTTAAAATTAAGACTACTTTCGAGAATCTATACAAATCCTTTACTCAGTGATTGCCTAGGCATCTATTGGAACGAGGACTCAGGGTGGAAGTCCCAACATGATGAAGTACCTTAAAGATGATGAGGAGCAAACCAAGGATCAAAGTAGATCAACATAGAGTAGTTTCACTCAAAACTAATCATTGTTCTTTGGATGCAGTGATAAGTACACAAAATGGGAATCTTCTTCAAAATACCAAGCGAGATGTGAGCAACGCCAGAGCGTAATGATCAAGAATGGTATTTTCAAGTAGCCCCAAAAATAGGTTTAATACCCACTTATCGATGACCTTTTGAATTATCTATCTCATTTCTTGAGACCATGAACGACAAATAAAGATGCCTTATCTTCTTTATGAGTATTGTATTTAGAATCTTCCTAAAAATAATCACTAGCAAAAGCGACTTTGTGTCTACTAAATATTTACCTTAAGCGTAGGTGCGTTCAAGAGAGTCAGTAGGAGGAAGAGCAAAAAGTCATCCTCAAAATTTTCCTTGAAGTGAAGCAAGAATACATGCACATGCAGAAAGCAAAATGCAAACAAGTAGACTCAGAGATCATTCTGCATAAAGTGTTGTCGATGTCTAAAAGGGCCACCCCACTTTCAAGACACATTCACTCGACAAATAAGCTAACTATGCAACAACCAAGAGGGTCGTTGTGTCTATTTTTACAAGTTATTTCCTTCCAAATAGGCACATAAAAGGATGACTTTGCTTTTTAGGCAACAACTCAAGTGGAGAAATAGTAAAAGACTATATACCCCTTTCATTTATTGTGCTTATTTACTAATAATTTCTATTTGAGATATTCTCGAGAGCATCTAAGAGGATAAAAATCTCAAATCAAAATCACAGGTGCGGACGACTCCAAAAAGGATGCAGCACAACATGAAACTCTTTCTTAGCAGCAAAACAGAACATAGTTTAAAGAGGGACGTTGAACTCTTTGGATGTGAGCTAAAAGATGATCACCATCACCATCAAACCACACCCTTGTTAGAAGGCATGTGGGTATTTTGGGATATTCTAGTTTCAGCTTTGCCTTCAGGATATTTCTAAATCTGATATCAAGGGTAACCTTCCCTTTCTCTCAAACTCGAGTGATAGGACACCTAGAGTTTTGGAAATTATGTCCAGGTAAGTTCTTACCTATGGATGTGAATAGCTCCACGTTCATGGTTAAGAGGTTACAAACCTCTTTTCCGCAACTCAATCAACTTTTCACTCATCCCAAGCCCAAAGATCATCTGAAAGAAAAGACTATCTTTTCTACCGATTGAGTCGAATAACAAGCAGTTTAATTCCCTGAGTCTCGAGATATGTAGGCTGGGATCTATTTTGAAAATTTGACTGTATTTCAATCTTTCCCCGAGTCCTCTATTCCCCATCTTTTTGGTTTTGTCAAAACTCCAAAACTAAAATAGCTTATGAATTTTTTGAAGATCGTGCTTAAAATTAAGCATTATGAACTACAAGTGGCTTGAATTCTCATGTAACCTGAGATATGTAGGAAATCCGATACTGGAGTCTAGCCATAACTCTACGAAACTCGTGCGAGAACCAACCTCTTCCAGAAATGAATTTATGGTTAGACTAAAATTAGGAACGTCAAACTCCCTTTGCCCAGGGTTACTTGCATCCACCTTACCCAAAGGGAGGGGGCAGTTGTTGATACCTAATTTTTGTCCTCCATAACTAAGTTTAATTCTGAGTTTCTTCAATTTTCAAATAAAATTACAACATTTATTTTATCCGAATAAAAGCTTTTCAAAGTATTTATTTGGGTAATTTTGTCATTTTGGGTGGCGATTCTATATTTTCGTATCCCATTATACAAAAAATATATATAATTTTTAAACTTAAATATTTATTCTATAGAATATCGGATTTTGATTGAAGATTATCTTGAAACTAAATATAATAATTAAAATCTTAATCTAAATATAATTTATTCTCGAAAATAATTTATTTGGATAAATATGTGTTTTATTTTATTAAATCAAGAAACTCGGGATTGAAAGAGGTATTAATTCGTATCGAATTTCAATTGAATTTAGTCAATTTACTTAATTCGATCATAATTAAAATTAAATTGGCCATAATTGCAATGCAATTAACCAATTGATTTTTAATTTAGTCAAAAATTAAATAAAATTGACCAACTCTTAATCCAATTGGGGTTATTTTTAAATAACCCCAAATACACATAATCTACCCCAACCCAAATCTTATCACCAATTAGCCCAATACAATTTTCTTGACCCAACTAATTTTCCCCTCTTCCATAGCAACCAGTGGCCCAACAACACTTTGGTCCAAACCAAAACTCCAGCTACCATATCCCTCAGCCCAAACAGCCCACAACAATAAGCCAGCCATCCTTTTAATTTATCACCAGTCTAATAACATTTAAAACACCCAGTGGCCCAACTCTTGCAATTACCCATCTGATCAACCCACATAAAACTTAACCCTACCCAACCCATTTTATTATCCTTCAATAATAAATAATAGCCAACATCAATAATGAATAGCAACAGTATGCGAACAACGGAACAACGACAACAAATATGCACAATGATCAATCGAACGACCCAACTCCGACCCCAATGCCGACCCAAAGGTAGAATCTACCTCTGAACCAACTGACCCAATTTTGACCCGACACGACCCCAACTTGTTTATTCCCCTAAATTCGTCTCTCCTTTTCTTTGATCGTACGGGTCATGTGACAAACACGTGATTTCGGTACGAAATCTTCTATAATATGTCAAGTGGCTCTCCCAACGGCCAAACTCATACAAATTCATACGTAGGTGTATGAATTTGACTGGTCCTTGAAGATTAATCCTCTCCCCCAATTTCTATTAGTTGGTAATTTTTGAATTTCATAAAAAATGACTAAATTCGTACAAGTTTTTAGCTGGAAATCCTATCCTAAACTTGAATTTGAAATTCCTTTTGTTTTATCCCCAAAACGCCCCTAAGAGTGGCTTGTCCCACATTGGTGAGGCTTCAAAAATAGAACCCTCATTCTCTTCTATATAAAGCCTATTTGGGAAGTAAATTGGACCAAGTCTCAAGAGGGTGAAGCACCATTTTTTAGCAAAAGCCAGTTAGTTTTCATTTTTTTAAAAAAATAGAAGTCGCCGATTAATCAAAATTCTTGAAGGATTAATTTCCAATGGTGGTGGAGTCCGAAGGTAGCCTGTTGTCTTATTTTGTTGCCCCGAAAGAGGTAAACATATTTTTACCTTTTAATTTTATCATCTCCTTCTTCATCTCTTACTTTGTAGTGATAGTGATTTTAATCATAATTGCCTTGAATGCTGGAAATTGTCTGTTGTAGAAGCCTAAAAGGCTGTAGGATTTTTTCTATTATGTTACTGTGTTGCTAGACAATTCTGATAAATAGTCACTCTCGTTTTAGTTTGTAGGGCTATTGTTAGTTTTATCTTCTTTTTTTGATTTTGTTTGGACATTGTTGGCTCTAAATCTCTGGTTTTGGAGATTGTCTATTTTTTATACTTTTCATTCGAGTTTCATGGTCATACACATTTGCTATGGGAGTATATGCAAGGCTCTCACTTGTAAAGTCCTATAGGTTGTCAACTTTGAGTAGTGATAGTGTCAACGTAGGCTTATATGGTATTCTCATTTTTTCTTCTTGATTACTATTTCAATAATTGTTGGATTCAATCTATTATTGTTTATTTGAAGTCCTTTGAGGAACCATCGAAACCAATTTAGTTAGTTTGCCTTTGAAGTGAAAGTGCAGTTAAGTCTCTTTGGTTTAAAATGTCTAAGAGGCTTAACAAAATTGAAAATCACGATCTTGAGAAACCAAAACCGAAGGCGAAACGTTCATGATATGTTTCCGTCTTTGAAAGTTCTTAATTCAAATCTTCCAGTGAGCATTTTCTGGCCACAGCAAGTGTAATTCTCTTCCATTTCTTTGCTTGTCTACTTCACTTCATGATATCATTAAAACTATATAAAAATTGGTGTATATTGTGAATGAAATCAATTCATAAAATGATTTTATTATACTTCATATTTATATAGGTGCATAGAGATTATGAAAATATTCACCATATGGAATGTGAATATACTGTGGTATGCTATGGTTCTCCATGGTTCACCATTATTCACTGAAGAAACCTTATGGTGACTCAGCACATTTGTTGGATTAAAATTGTATAAGTGGTGTCATTTCTCCATACTCATGTGATGATTTACTTATTGCTCTTTCTGCGAACTTGTAATTCCATATGGATATTTTGGATTTCTCGACATAGGAAAGATAGGGTAGACATATAAAATAGAGAATAAGCATAATAGAAGGTTACAATGTGATTTTTTAAAGAGAGCAGCGAAACAAAATAAAGCTTATCGGTCTCCATAAATCATAAGTTTTATATATTATTTATCACTTTCCATCCCAATTATAGTGCAATTATTTGGATATTATATGTTTCGCTGATTATTTATTTAGAAATGATCAAAGCTTATCGGATTCATATAATATACAATTATTTACTGATAAAGTGTGAGTTTATATAGTGGATTTATTTGTTTGAGTGTTATGATTGATACATCCATTGACTATAATTGGCTCACTTGCATGCCATGTATTTTTCATAATCCTAGAATTCATGTAAATTTTATAGTTTCATGCGTCTATATGTAGTAAGTGAATTACTATTTTCTTTTGTCTAAAAATGCTATTTTTTCATTGCATAATTTATCTACAAGTGTAGAATACTTGAGAACATACATTAATTCATTCATCTTTTGTCACGACCCAGAT
This sequence comes from Capsicum annuum, assembly GCF_002878395.1. Classification (NCBI taxonomy): domain Eukaryota; kingdom Viridiplantae; phylum Streptophyta; class Magnoliopsida; order Solanales; family Solanaceae; genus Capsicum; species Capsicum annuum. Next base: position 25,656,937 of record NC_061121.1, on the reverse strand, counting down.
TAACAGATCGTGCGGGCACCTACATTATTTTAAGTAGCTAGGAGAACCCTTACTACCCAACGAAATTTTTTTAAGTACAAAGTAAATAAAATACTAATAAACAAAATTTTTACAAATAATTACAAATGTCCTTCACTATCCCAAGATTTGGCTAGACATGTACAAGAGCTATCTATTACAGCATATACTGACAATGAAATAAATAATATAAAGACTCTAACATCTTCCACGATGAAAGTGCAGAAGTTAGTGCTGAATATCGTCATCCATCTAGTAACTGCAACTAACCTGCATCCAGTCTACACTCCAAGAAGGAATGTAGAAGAGTAGGGTCAGTACAACCACACGTACCGGTAGGCATCATCGGCCGACCATGTTAGTTCGGATAATCATAAAATAGAATTAAGAAAAATAAATCATGACCACTTTAATGGAATATAATTCAACTAAGGTTGTATTAATATTATTACTTTACCTATATAAGTTACAACATCCAACTACTCTTCCAACTCCATCAATATTATTCGCTACTAATATACTCTAGCCTCATTAGTTCACACCATCAACCATAATTCGACGCTAATACATCACTATTCCTCTTTATTCACCTTATCTTACATCACTATTACTCTTTATTCACATTATCTTTTTCATTACTCATATTCACAGGAACAAATTCATAATCATACACAACCCACACTAAACTCTCGGGCTAACAACTAAATGCTCTATTATCATATTAAATAATGATAACTAGCCATTCTGATAAGCTATGATTAAAACGCGTATAAATAAAGCAAGTCAACCAAAATATAAGTAAGTACAAAGTTTCGCCTTTTCAAATACATATCACACAATCAAATACCTAATGAATCAACAATACAACAATAAAAAATCAAACAGTGCACACAAACAAGCAACATAACCATCAAAAGTATCAACCATACTGTAAACATCCACAGACTCAACACAAATATGTACACACATGCTATGGAACTTATTTTTGCCCAAATAGTCATGACCTGCAGTGAACAATCTATGTTCATGTACCGTACCGACGTGGTACCCGATCCAACATATACATATCCGTACCAGCGTGGTACCTGATCTAACACATAGATATCCATACTGACGTGGTACCCAATTCAACATATACACATCCGTACCGGCATGGTACCCGATCCAATATTTACATATCCATACCGGAGATGGTACCGATCCAACATATACACATCCATACCGGTGTGGTACCCTATACAACATATACACATCCGTACCGATGTGGTACCCAATCCAACATATACACAGCTGTACCGGCGTGGTATCCGATCCAACATATACACATCCGTACTGGCTTGGTACCCGATCCAACATATAAACATTCGTACCGACGTGGTACCCGATCTAACATATACACATCCATACTGGTGTGGTACCCAATCCAACATATACACATCCATACTGGCATGGTACCCAATCCAACATATACATATCCGTACTGGCGTAGTACTCGATCCAACATATATACATCCGTACCGGCATGGTACCCGATCCAGCATAAAAAAGTATTATCAGTATCAAATTTACACAACCTCACAACATACAATACAATGTACCAAGTTTACAAGTACACTTAAAGTCATAAGATAATTCCATTAAGTAAATTTTTAATAATCCTTTATACACGCATTAATAATCCAAACATCAACAATATCAAGCATGTCCGAATATTAATCAACAAGTATTCATATCATTACATTAAGGAGTTGTCATTATCAAATAAGCCACTCATAGGCACAATTCAATAAACCATCATTATCATCAATTTAGCCTCTCATGGGCATCAAATAGATATAGTATTTTTTTATCAATATTAAAACAAGAATATCATAACATAAATCACTATTTAATTCTTATGCATACAAGTCACTATTGGAGTCTTAATTACTCATTAATTATTAAAAATATCATTATCTTCTTAAATACCTCAATTTGAGTTCTAACATCACCACCTATAACTAGCACATTCACGCGTATCATTATCCTCTACCTCTTTTTACATAATACAATCATCACACTGATTCAAGTCATCTATTCCTTAGATATTACTATGCTTATCAATATTTGAGCTTAGCATAATTCTCCTCATCATATTATTACACATTACATGCAACTTATTACTATTACAACTCAACTAGGTTCATCACTAGAACAACTAAAAACCCATTATGTTCATACATCACATTTACAATAATCTCTTTTTGGGAACATAACATATAATATCATAAATATCACATAATTAATCAATAATATAATTTTTGGGATTAAGGTTAAGTACTCATGTCTTTATCCTCCTCAACTTGTAACACCCTAATTTTCTGAACCAGAATGCTACACGGTGCTCATGACCCCAAAGGACCACAAGCTAACCCATGACTGATATCTATACCTATATACTAAATAATATATCATAAAATACAGAAACATAAACATGAAAGGCCATAAGGTTTGAACTAAATAAACATCTGATAACAAAATATCTGAAAAATGTATAACAATACCAAAATAAGCCATAAATACTAAAAATAATGAGATTTGAATATCTAATCTGACATCTAGTCTGAAAGCCTCTAACTGAACTGAATAAGGAGTTGAAGGAACAAGTCTCCAACTAACTCCATCTAGCAACAGAATAGTAAATGTAGCAATAATCATATCGTCTTTGAATGAGAAGGACTCACTACAAATTCTAAACACTGGAATGCTACTACTGATCTGGAGCTCGTGCCTCTGAACCTATGGTGTAACATTAAAGAAAGCACCATAGTGTAAATGCGTCATTACGTCTGAATGTACTGAGTATACGAGTGAGGTAGGCTAAATGCAAAGGATTATATACATGAACAATGCTGACTAATATGAACATGAGAATACATACATGCATACATAACTGTAACTGAACTCGTGGAGATACTGACTACTGAGTCTAAATACTGATAACATGAGTGTACTGATACTGAGATACTAAATAGATGAACGACTATTTTTGATAGTTTGAATTATGAAAAACTGGTTTGATTGACTATGTCTGACAGTCCTAAAGTTGAATACTGGTATTATAAATTCTAATAACTGATATGACTGATACTTGAGTTCAGAAAACTGATATAACTAATATAACTGTGATGATCGGCCTAATCGATGTAACTAATACTGAGCAACTGTATCTGACAGTCTAAATTTTGATGGAACTATCTGAGTTCTATTCTACTTAGAGTAACTAAATTTGAGATCACTCCTATCTAGCAGGTGATCATGAGTATACTGATAATAAGGATAATTTGACTTAGTCTGAGATCAGTCCTATCTAGCGGGTGATCTTTAAATCTAATGATTCTGATATTGATTAATCATAGTTGAAATCAATCCTAGCTAATGGGTGATCTTGAAGTCTATTTACAATGATAAGAATTGACTGTTTCTAACAGTACTGAATTTGTACTACTAAGCTGAGTTGACTATGTCTAAAAGCCTTGATTCTATAACTGAAACTGTGGGATGTGTTCATCTAACTGACATGCCCCAAGCTAAGCTAACTGGAGTTAAATCTCTACCATGACTAGAAGGGTGTCAGTACCGCACCACCAGTAAAGACATCTGTTATGGAGTCAGTCCTAATCTAGCGGGTGACTCTTGGGATCTGTCCTATACATATAAATGTGAAAATGGGTGAACCCTGAGTATATCAGTTCTATCTAACGGGTGACATCTCATACCTACGATGGCAATATAGTTCTGGAACTTAGAGATTGCTTCTAGAGATCTCAGTCCTATTCTGGCGGGTGAGCCCTCATCCCTAGGTTCGCTTGATGTTGAATCCTACTCCCATCTGAAAGGCAGTGAACTGGATAACTGGGATAAACCAAATAACTTAACTGAACTGATTTGCTAAATTGATACTGATTAACTAAACTAAAAATAGTGGTATTATTTAGCGGAGCTAAAATTGAGTTTACTGGATTCTGACGACGGATGGAATATAATGAGTTCTGAGGACTGATTAAGAGTACTGAAGTTACTAAGATTTACTGTGATTACTGAGGTTACTGAGCACTGAGATTACTGAGAATACTGAACTACTAAGATTACGAAGTTTTCCTGAATCATATGACTGACTGATTTCTATAGATCATGGCTTAACTGAGAGTATCGTGATAACATGACATGGTTCTAGGCACACAACTATATTTTTTGGGTACAAGTACCCCCAGGACTCGATGGAAGGAAACTGACATACATGACTAACTTGATCATAAGAGTAGAGTCTATAATCCACAATATCATAAATAAGGGATTTCATACTAAGCATGGTTCTCAACAATCTATTTCATAGAAGGGAATTTCATAACACGTGTATATACTTGCATAGCTTTCGATATCCTGCTCATTACATATTACAACCACAATCCATAATATCATAACTTAGGGAATTTCATGAATTACATGGGTATTCTACATCTTGTACATGAGTGGGTTTTACAAGTAATAATAGCATAATTCCATAAGACTAGTTCATGAGTAATCCAATAGTGTTCACAAGACACATTATCAACATGGATGACATTGAATCATAGAGGCCTATCATGAATCTTCCCTTAGTCACAATTTAGCTATAATGCATGATTTCTTGTCTCTTAGGTATTTTATCAAACACCTTACATGCATAACTTAGGCATAGGTGTTAATCATATAATTACTCATAAAAAATAATCAAACTTACATGTTTTGTACTCATATTATGTCATAGATTCATAATAACACATAAAGATTCTATCTTGGTATCATTCAACACATAATCATGATCAACAATCCATTCATAACATGAAAACCATAATATATAGTTTTAGAAAAGAGTTCTTGAACTTCATGGATGAAAGGAGTCCATGAATGAACACACGCATACCTTAGAAAGGAAACCTTGATGACTTGCTGGAGAGTTCTTGGATTGCGAAACTTAATTCTTGATTATCTTGGAAAAAATCTTGAATCTTGCTTTTGAGAGATGAGTTTGATGGAAACCCTAATCTTGTAGTTGAGAGTGTAAGAGAGGGTTTTCGAGATGGTTGATTGAAGAAAAATGGGAAAAAATTATGCCTCTTTAGGGTTATAAGTCGTGGGAGGTGAAGGAACTGACCAAATAACCCTTGAGAAAATGCCCTTGAATTTCTAGAAAAATATACTTGACGCCATCCGTGATAGGCTGTCAGGTCCATGATAGGCCGTCACGAATGGTCATCACAAAAGGGGTCCAAATTCTTGATTTTCTACCCAGGGCTGATGATGTCGTTAGAAATATCATCAAAATATGATGAAGTCATCAAAAAGGTCTTCAGAAATGTGATAGTCCGTCAAAAACATCGTCACCATTTTCCAGCTTGACATGCTGGAATAAAATGGGGATAACTCTTTGCTCTGATATCGGATTTAGGAGAAATTGGTATTGTTGGACAGATAATTCAATTATATATCTTTTTATAGGTGATTATATCAAAAATTCCAAGTATAATGAGAGATATTCTTATTTGAAGTTGTCTATACCAATATCCTTCTCAAGAATTCTATCGGTAAGGAATATTTTGATTCGTCTGAGAGCTGGGAGTTATTTGAAGCCTCAATATACATATAACTTACTCATAAAACTATAAAAGAACCATTATTTACTATTCATGAGCTTGGTACATGACTCTAATATTGGTTTGGATTTTTTTGGGGTATTACACAACTCCATGCCCGTAGGCCTAGACATGCTTTCTCCCATTAGTTCTAAATTATGAAACTATGAAATAACATTATATTATACTCATTAAACCTAGATTACCTAGACACCAAACTTTTGAATTAAGTAAGCCATAATAAGAATGTTGTTTCTTTTCCTTTATGCCTTGGAATAATCAACCATCTAAAAATCAAACAATAATAAGAGTAATAAAATAATTAATCTTCAAAAAAATATCTTGGGGATTCAAAATCACTATTTATATCCTTAATTAAAGGTCTATATCATTCCCCAATGTCATTTAGCCATTAATTAGCTCTTTCAAGCTTAACTCATCACCATTACTGGGGTTTTTATGCTAAAGGTCTTATCTTTACGGACTTCAAGGTTCCTAACCATAAAAATTCATAATCTAATTTATGAAATTTATGTTAGGAACTCTCTCCCCCTAAATCTCCCCATCCCCGTCTCTACTTTCTTCTTTCTTCTTTCCCTCCCTGCCTCCTAAACACGGCTATTGCCGGCGACTTTAGGGTTCCACCGACTCAACTTATTTTTGAAGAAGGGTAAGAGTGGAAGTATTGGTAGAGCCAGTTGGTAAGCAGATGAGCCAGCACCCAGTTTCGGCAAGGTCACTCCAGCGACGCATTGGCGGGCTTGTTTCGGTGACCCCTTTACCAGTAACCTAACCAATAGCACATGGGACTATATTGATGACATTTAAACCACTGATTTCTTTTAGTTACTTCATTTAGTTATGTTGTATTGTTTTTGTCTTGTTCCTTCTACCTTTACTGCTTATTTCATCTCTTTGCATCTATTGAATTCTCTTGAATTTTTAATTTATGGGATTGACTTTTTTTTCCTTATCCCATCTGCTTTGTGCGTGCCTTGTTTCCTGTCGTTGCTTTATATTTTCTTTCTGGTGTTTTGTACTTTTTCTACTTTCAATGACTTAATTTCTGTGCATTATCCTGCTCGTCTACTTTCCCTGATTATTTTATCTCCTGAACGCTTTTAATTTGTGGGATTGATTGTTGCTTGTTCATTACATCTATGTCACGTGTGCCTTGTTTTTCCTGTTATTGCTTTCTATTCTCTGTTTTTATTATTACTATTGTGGTTGTTATTTTCTTCGTGTAGTGGTTGTGGTTGTTGATAGTAGAATAGGGTCATGCCCGAAGGGATCGAGGTTAGGGTAGAGGACAGTGTTGAGGGTGGGGGATGAGAGTAGCATAGGTGGGGGAGTAGGTTCTAGGTCTGGCATTAAGGGTGGTAGAGGAGGGCGTGTCGCTAGAGTTAATAGGCTGAGGTTTGGGTCTTGGAATATAGGGACTCTTTAGGGAAAGTCCATAGAGCTGGTAAAGATTCTTAGAAAGAGAAAGATCAATATATCATGTGTCTAGGAGACTAAGTGGGTAGGGTCTAAGGCTAGGGATATGGATGGTTACAAACTTTGGTACTCTGTAAGTGAGAGACATAGGAATGGAGTTGGCATCTTAGTAAATGAAGAGTTTAGAGGGCGAGTAGTGAAGGTGAAGAGGATTAGTGATAGGCTGACGTCCATTAAGTTAGTTTTTGAGGGGTTTACCCTGAACATGTATAGTGTGTATACACCGCAGGTGGGCTTGGGCGGGGAGGAAAAGATACAGTTTTGGGAGGACTTGGATAAGGTTGTTAGAGGCGTGCCTGACTCTGAGAAGATTATGGTAGCAGGGGATTTTAATGGACATATCGAGGCATTTTTGGGAGGCTTTGGCGATGTGCATAGTGGTTTTAGTTTTGGGGAGGGAAATAAAAAGGGAGCTGCTCTGTTGGAATTTTGAGGTTTTTTGGGCTGGTATGATGAATTTTAGTTTTCAAAAGAAGGACAATCACCTTTTGAAGTGCGACAGCCAAGACCTAAATTGACTTTTTGCTTCTTAGGAAAGGGGATAGGGGGTTGTCTAAGGATTTTAAGTTTATTATGAGTAAGAATCTTTCGGCTTAGCATAGGCTCTTGGTGATGGACTTGGGAATAAAGATGGGTAAGAAGAGTAGGGGTGAGAAGTGCTGACCGAGAATTAGGTAGGAAGTCTTAACACTGGTGAATGTATGAGAGACAAGGGAGAAGTTAACTGGTATGGAGGTGTGGGAGCGTAAGGGAGACATAGATGGTAGGTGGGATTTGGTGGCTAGGTGTATCAAGGAGACTGCTAGTAAGGTTTTGGGTGTGTCTAGGGGCCAAGCCGAACACCATAGGGGGGATTGGTGGTGGAATAATGAAGTGAAGAAGAAAGTGGAGACTAATAAGGGGGCGTATGCAAAGTTGGTTAAGAGTTAGAATAATGAAGAGAAATAGGTTTTTAAGGAGGAGTACAAGCTAGCAAGGAAGGAGGATAAGCTTGCCATTACGGCAGCTAAGATGACAATGTTTGAGAGCCTGTATGCGGGGTTAGAAGAGAAAGAAGGGGAAAAATAGCTATTTAGAATGGCTAAGGCTGGGGATAGAAAGGGTCATGACCAAGACTAAGTGAAGTACATTAAGGAAGAGAATGGTAGAATTTTGGTGGAGGATGGTCATATTAAGAAAAGATGGAAGTCGTATTTTCATAGGTTTTTGAATGATGGAGGGGAGGGAGTTATTGAGTTGGGTGAGCTGGAGCATTCGGAGGAGTGTCATGATTTTAGTTATTGTAGATGTTTTAAAGTGGAGGAGGTTAGAGAGACAGTTCGCAGGATGCGAAGGGGTAGGGCGATGGGGCCTGATGAGATCCCCGTTGATTTTTGGAAGTTTTCTAGCGAGGATGGTTTGAGGTGGTTGATGGATTTGTTCAATGACATTTTCAAGTTGGCAAAAATTCCTAAGGCCTGGAGATGGAGTATTATGATCCCTCTGTATAAGAATAAGGGTGCCATTCAGAATTACAACAACTATAGAGATATTAAGTTTTTGTGCCACACGATGAAGATTTGGGAGAGAGTGGTCGAGTGGAGGTTGAGGAGGATTGTATCTATTTCGGAGAAATAGTTTGGATTTATGCTTGGGTGATCAATGATGGAGGTAATTCACCTAGTATGGAGACTACTGGAAAAGTACAGGGAAAGAAAAAAGGACCTGCACATGGTGTTTATCGATTTGGAGAAGGCATATGACAAAGTCCCTAAGGAAGTCCTTTGGAGATGCTTGGAGGTGAGTGGGGTCCCGATGGCATATACTAGAGCGATTAAGAATATATATGATGGAGCAAAGACCCAGGTGAGGACGGCGAGAGGAGATTTAGAACATTTCCCGGTCTTGATAGGGTTGCATCAGGGATCTACTCTTAGCCCATTTTTGGTTTCTTTGGTTATGGATGTGTTGACGCAGCGTATCCAAGGCGAGGTACCCTAGTGTATGCTTTTTGTAGATAATTTAGTTTTGATTGATGTGACTCGGGGGGTGTGAATGATAAATTAAAGGTGTGGAGACAGAACCTTGAGTCTAAAGGGTTCAGGTTAAGTAGGAGCAAGACCAAATATTTAGAATGTAAGTTTAATGTCTCGAGAGAGGTGGATGAGGTGGTAGTAAGGTTGGATTCTCAAGTGGTGTGTAAGAGGGATATTTTTAAGTACTTAGGTGCCACGATTCAAGGGAATGGTTAGGTTGATGAGGATGTCTCTCACCAGATCAGGGCGGGATGGATGAAGTGGAAGCTAGCCTCAGGGGTGTTATGTGAAAAGAAGGTGCCGCCCAATATTAAAGGCAAATTTTATAGGGTGGTAGTCCATACGGCCATGTTGTATGGAGCGAAGTGTTAGTCTATCAAGAACTCTCACATTCAAAAACTAAAGGTGGTGAAAATACAGATGTTGAGCTGGATGTGTGGGTTTACTAGGGGGATAGGGTTCAGAATGAGACTATTCTAGATAAGATTGGTGTGGCTTCGGTGGAGGACAAAATGCGGGAGGTCTATTTGAGATGGTTCGGACATATGATGAGGAAGGGCACAGATGCTCCGGTTCGTAGGTGTGAGAGGCTTGCTTTGGATGGTTTCGGCGGGGTAGGGGTAGGCTGAAGAAATACTGGAGAGATGTGATTAGGCAGACATAGATCAGTTACAGCTTACTGAGGATATGACCCTAAATAGGAAGATCTGGAGGACGTGTATTAGGATAGAAGGCTAGTGACTTTTTGGGTAGGTAGGATAGGGCTTTACTTGGCCGGTGCAGTATTCTTGTTATGCTGCATTACGATTGCTTACTATTCTTTGTTTACTACTCCTTATAGGTGGCGTATTTATGTCATTTTTACATGCTTGTGTATGTTTCTGATGACTTATCTTATCTTGAAGCGGGGGTCTATCAGAAATAGCCTTGCTACTTCGCCGGAGGTAGTGGTATGGACTGCGTACATCTTACCCTCCCCAGACCTCACTGTATGGGAATACACTGGAGTTGTTGTTGTTGTTGTTGTTGTTGAAATTTATGTTAGGAATCTTTAATTTGTAGTATAGAATCAGATCTAGGACATATTAAAACTACCATGGGTATTTCTCAAAAGGATTTTACTATTGAAGGTCTTTCTAAGGATTGTAAGATGTTAAAGGATTAAAAGACGAAGAAAATAATGAAAAAAAACTTACCTCAATGAAGAAATCTCACCTTAAGATTTGGGAAATCACCTCTTAGGGTTGGGGAATGAAATTTGGGGTTTTTTAGGCCTCAAAAACGGCTGAAGTTGATTTAAATACAATCAGAATTTTTGCTACAGCGAAATCCCATTTCAGCCTGGACAGTCCTCAGTAAAATAGTCATAACTTTTTACTCCAAATACGTATTGAGGAACGGATTATTTCATTGGAAAGAGGACTCATAGATATTTGATTTGATAGGTAATGGACTTCGTAACTCCTTATATTCTAAGAGATATGATTGTTTAAATTTAGCCCTAATAGAAACTCATATCAAAACTGTATCGAAAAGAAAGTTTTATACTTAACTTTGTGTTTAGGATATTGTATGACCTTAATTAATAGCTAAAGAATTTCAAACTAAATTATTGATTTTAGAACTCATAAATAATTAAATTCATCGGCTTGAGTCTATCTAGACACATTCGAAGGATAAAATCTTCGTGGAAAAGTTTAAGGTGATACAATAAATAAAATACTGGCTAATTTGGACCCAAATTAATATTGATGAATGAATTTATTACGAATAATTTAGTAACGGCAAAATGGGTCGTTACATCTTTTTCTTTGAGTTACACAATGGGTCGTTGAGGCCCATCCTACAGAAGACTTTGAAAATTAATTACATAGTGCATCAATGCAAGGAGATGAAAGGAGAAGAATGGGTCAAAATCCTATTTTTTTTAAGCAGCTAAGGGAATTTATTCCCCTCAAGTACCTTGAGTTTATGGAATGTTTCCTCCCATGCTAAAATGATTCTTTTTCAAAAAATAGTGGTACCTCAAATTTTCTAAAATGTCAAACTCACTCAACGATTTGATAATCACACAAAAATATTTAGAAGAAGAATGAAATACCCCAGGTTTTGACCCTAATGATTTTTTGGTTTTTGGCTTCTGGATATCATACGAGTTAGAGAACTTTTCGTATGCTGGGGTATGACTTGGATAATTTGGTCGTATGTTGTCTAGTGTTGGGTGGTGTGGGTTTGTTGGATTCTGTCCAAGGTACGGTTGGAACATACAGGTCATATGTTAGGGTATGAATGGTATGATAGTTAGTCGTATGTTGCCCTAAGTTTGCCTAGGTGATTTTATTCTGTCTAGGGTATGATTTCATGGTACTACTCGTATGGTTGGGTATGATTTCTACTTGGAGGTCATATATTGGATAGTGTTGGGGTCCAAGGTGAGGCCTAGGGTACGAGTAAGGTTATCATTCATACCTTAGGGTACGGTTGAGGTAGGGTGGTCGTACCCTTTTGTAGTAGTTATATATAGTTTAAGCTGGGGGTAATAAAGACATTTCCCCTTTTAACCTCTTAAGGACCCACAACTTATAACTCTTTTGGGACATCATTTACCCTAATATTCTAATCTTAAACACTTATAAACTCTCTTAAGCACTCTCTAATTCTATCAATGCTCTTAGGCTAAAGAAGGCTGGGGTTTCTTCAATAGGATCAATTTGGGGCTTGTAAAGGGTGAATTCTCTCCATTATCTTCTTAATCTAAGGTAAGATACTTCTCCCTCATTGTTAGTTCCAACTAAAGTCATGATTTATGAATTGTTTTTCTTAGCATAAATATTGTATGGTTTTGGTTTTCAATTATGTGTTGGGGGTTGTGGTTATAATGGTTGGTTAGGGTTTTCCCATGTCTTTTACTTATAGTTTTCAAATTATAATGGTGGTTTGAACAATTGATTGCATGAGAATGGTTAATTTGGTAATTGGTTTTGGCTTTGGAAACTATATGCCTTCAATATGTTTATAGGAATGTTTTTGGTTAAATTGTTAGACTTTCATTAAATTATTTATGGTATAACTTGGTAATGGAACCCTAAAGGGTATAAATGGTTTGGAATAGTTAAATGGTAAGGTTTTGGTGGTTATGGTTCGTATAATTGAAAGCCTTGTGGGGTACAAGGGAGTCCCCCAAGCAAACTTAATAATGGAACACTTGTGGAGCACATGGGATTCCCCCAAGTCAACTTGATAATGTAATCTATGGGTGCATGAGAATCTCTTTACATAAAAAGGTTTGTCTAAGGACATTGCTTGCAAGCTGTAGTCGATATGACGATACCACTACTTACAGTCTTGGTTAGTAATAAATGTATTAGTGGTTTGGTTATGTGGTAATGGCTTTAATTGTACAATAATAGCGGGGTATGATAGCTAAATGTGAAGGTGTGAGTCCAATGGACTAACACTAGAAACTCATATTTACTGACATGAGGATTGGTTATGAAGACCATATATGATACTTATAGGGTATACTGGAATCCCCTAAGTACACTTGTACATATGTATAATAGATAGCAAAGGGTACTCGAGAATCACCTACTCCTATGATATCTCAGGTTCGTGCGGCTACACGTATTGGGGCCTGTTCAGGGGGTTACATTAGACCCATATAGCCCGTAGGTTGTTCTAGAATGTTTAAGCTACACATACCTAGGTTAATTATTTTAAAGAAATACAAAACTCAGTTTTCTTTCCCGGCATGGATTGTATATATATATATATATACAGATATATATATGTATATATGTATGTATGTATGATTGTGAATGCATATGGTTGGTTTACTTGGTTTTAAAGGTTGGCATTATTTTATCCTTATCCTGAGTGCTTACTAGTGTTCATCCGCTAACTCATCCTCAGGTGGTTGTATCCCCATGCGATGTAGGAATCGGCCATTCTACTCCTCCTGCTTAGTGATTGGATTTGGGATTAGATCGGTTGGATTAAAGTGGTGAGCTTCTATATTCGGGAAGACTCCATTTCATATCATGGATATCTTTACATACTTTGGTTATTTTATGGTTATTATTTTTGGCTATAGTTAGGGGCATATCCCAATTGGATATTGTTTTACTTTAGATTATAGGCTTTGTGGGACTACTATGGGTTGGTATGGGCTATGCAGTAGTGGTGTCAGCCTTAGTATTTGTATTGGGGCTGACATCATTAGTCTATATTGTTAATTGTTCAATCCTTTTATGTTATGGACTCGTACTTGGTTATTGATTTTGGTTTTAGTTTATAGTATAATTATTGGTTGGGTTTTAGATAGTTGGACTCATTTGGGTCGATCACGGTTATGGACCTATCCCAGAGTCTAGAATTAGACTATTACTCTATCTTGTTATATGCTCAGAATTCAGCTAACACAAAGTATATGGTCGGCGCTTGGGTTGGGTATCAGGGGTGGTCTCTAGTACTGGTTAGACTTGGGATACCCATTACAACAAGGCCCTGGTTCTGGTCATGTCAAGTTGGTATCAGATCTTTAGGTTCATGGTCAATTGGGGAGTCCACAAAGCTGTGTCGAGTAAAGGTGCACCACACTCATAAGAGAGAGGCTACAAGGCATTTAAGAAATAGTTGTATTCTTTGTGTTCTATTTTCAAGCTTGGAGTCTAAGGTCTTAGATTTTTTTGATTTCTATTTACTTGTCTTTTAGATCATGCCTCGACGATCTGAAGCTCACGAAAACTCTTCTATCCCAATTGGGGACAATATTGATAGGACACGCTTTACTCAAGGGATCCATAGTTAGTATAGGGGTTCATTCCTTGATATTTCTAGAGTTTCACCGGTTTTTTCTAGTCCTTCTCAAGGTGATATGATGAATGCAGAGTTTCATTAGTTAATTCATATGATTGCTCAGTTGGTAGTTTCTCAGGATGAGCGTGGTGTATCCAGTATTCTATCTTCGAAGGCCATAAGAGTTTCCAATTCATGAGGTTGAATCCTCCAACTTTTACTAGTGTTAAGGTATAGGAGGATCCTCTGGGTTTTCTAGATAAGATGGAAAAGATCATTAGGGTAATGCTGGACACGAATATTGAAGGGGTACATTTTATTATTTATCAGCTAAAGGGTATGAAGTACCAATAGTACGAGAAATGGGATCTGGTAAAGTGTGATGTGGATGAGTATTCTATATAGGAGACGTTCTCTAATGCTTTTCTAGACCGCTTCTTTTCTTAGGAGTTGAGAGAAGCAAAAGTGGACAAATTTATTAATCTGAAATAGGGGAAGATGTTGGTCAAGAAGTATGCCTTAAAATTCCACCAGTTGTCTAGGTCTACTCCAGAATTGGTTTCTGATATGAGGGTTAGGATGAGAAAGTTTGCTTCAAGACTATCTCAGAATTTGATCCTTAAAAGAAAAACCTCCTTGCTAAACAAGGTCATGGATATCTCTAGGTTGGTGGTTCATATACAACAGGTGGAAGAGGAAAAGAGAAAGTAGGCTAAGGTAAGGGAAAGGTAGGGTAACAAGTTCTGGTTCTCTGAGCAGGTTGGACAACCACAAAGTGGTCAGGATTATGGTGAGTGGCTAAAGAAGAAGTGGGGGAGTTTTAGTTCCTTCACCACAGCTAGAGCTCCCTACCTAAAGCCTTTGGGTGACGAGCGTCAGCAAGGTGGAGATAAATTCCGGGCACAGGGTGCCCAATCTTAGGCTAGTTAGGCTTATTCAACCTCATCGTGTCCTCCTTATAGGTTTTGTAGTCGGTTACATCAAGGTTTTTATGATGGTAGAAGGGACTGGTGTTTCAAATGTGATCAGCTAGGCTATATGCTTAGAAATTGTCTGGTTGGTAAGGTTGCTTCAAGGGCGAATAAATTTTTGGTTGCTTAGTCATCTACTTCTGCACCAAAGGGTGATGTTTTTACATTTATTTCTGCTTCTGGTACCGACATAGTCTGGAATCAATTATATACTCTCACTACCCGACAGGAGTTTGAGGTATCACCTGATGTCGTGATTTGTATGTAAACACTCTTTTCTTAGGATGTTTATTGTTTACTTGATCCGGGGTCTTCTCTCTCTTATGTGACCCTATTTGTAGGTTTGTATTTTGGTTTTAATCCAGAGGTTATTTTGGATCCCTTTTTATTTCTACCTCAGTAGGTGACTTTATGGTTGCTAAAAGAGTCTATAGGGGGTGTGTGGTATCTAGTGGTTGTAAGGAGACTTTGGTTGATTTATTTGAATTAGATATGTTAGATTTTGATGTTATTCTGGGATGGATTAGTTACACTCGTGTTACTCGTCCTTAGATTGTCGAACCTGTAAGGTTATCGTTAGGTTCCCTGGTGAATCGGTTATTGAATGGGAGAGTGGTTCCCAAGTTCCTACGGGGAGATTTATATCATATCTTAGATCTCAGAGATTAATCTCCAATGGATGGCTCTATCATTTGGTATGGGTTAGATATTCTAATTTGGAAGGTCCTTCTTTGCATTTGGTTTCGGTGATGAATGAGTTTTTTGAGGCCTTTTTCGATGATCTTCCTAGTGTTTCTTTGGATAAGGAGATTGAGTTTGGGATTGATTTAGTTCCGGACACTCGTCCAATATTTATTTCTCTTTATAAAATGTCTCTGGCTGAGTTGAGGAAACTCAAGGAGCAACTTAAGGATCTTTTGAATAAGGGTTTTATTTATCCTAGTATATCACAGTGGGGTGCACCAATGTTATTCAAGCGTAAGATAAGTGGTACTCTTTGGATATGCATTGACTATCAGCAGTTCACTAAGGTGACAGTTAAGAACAAGTATCCTCTTCTATGAATAGATAACTTATTTGATCAGTTGCAAGGTGCCAAATTTTTTTCTAAGATTTATCTTCGGTCTGGGTATCATCAGCTTAATATTAGGGAGGTAGATATTCCTAAGACATCTTTTCATACTTGGTATAGGCATTTTGAGTTCTTGGTTAAGTCATTTGGTTTGACTAATGCCCCAGCAGTATTCATGGATTTGATGAATAGGGTCTTCCATCAGTTTTTGGATCTTGTTGTCATTGTGTTCATTGATGGCATTTTGGTGTACTCTAAGAGTGAGGTAGATTATCCCAATCATCTCTGTATGATGTTGCAGATCTTGAAAAAGCAACAGTTGTATGCCAAATTCTCAAAATATGAATTGTGGTTGAGTGCCATCACTTTTTTGGGTCATATTATTTCTAGCGAGGGGATCAAACTGGATCCACTAAAAGTGGTGGTGGTTAGGAAGTGGCCTAGACCTATGACTCCAACCGATATTCGAAGCTTCTTGGTTTTGGTTGGGCAGTATAGGAGATTTATGGAAGTCTTTTCGACTATAGCTTCCTTATTGACTAAGTTGACTCAAAAGAAGGTAAAATTCTCTTGGTCGGATACGTGTGAGGGTAGTTTTGAGAAGCTGAAGGATAATCTAACTTCGCCTTTAATTTTGACTTTTTCTTAAGGCAATGAGGGGTTTGTGGTTTACTGTGATGCATCCAGGGTGGGACTTGGTTTTGTTCTGATGTAGCATGGTAAGGTAATTTCCTATGCTTCTAGGTAGTTGAAGGTACATGAGAAAAACTATCCTACTCATGATTTGGAGCTTTTAGCGGTGGTATTTTCAATGAAAATCTAATGGCATTATCTTTATGGAGTGCATGTGGACATTTTTTCTAATCATAAGAGTCTAGAGTATGTGTTCACTCAGAAAGAGC
This sequence comes from Capsicum annuum, assembly GCF_002878395.1. NCBI lineage: Eukaryota > Viridiplantae > Streptophyta > Magnoliopsida > Solanales > Solanaceae > Capsicum > Capsicum annuum. The sequence continues at coordinate 25,640,011 of NC_061121.1, read as the reverse complement.
TTAACGTCAGGCAGAGAAAATGGTTTGAGCTTCTCAAGGACTATGATATGAGCCTTCATTACCATCTAGGTAAGGCTAATGTTATTGTTGATGCTCTTAGCAGGTTGTCAATGGGGAGTTTAGTTCATGTGGATAAAGGATATTCACCTCTTGGCTAATCTTGGAGTTTGCCTTTTGGACTTTCAAAATGGTGATGTGTTGGTTCAGGAAATGGTTCGGTCGTCTCTCAGTGTAGAGATCAAGGAAAAGCAAATGCTAGATCATATCTTAATGAAAATCAAGGGTGATATTGGTGGGCAAAAGGTGAAGGTATTTAAGATCAGTGGTGATGGTAACTTGAGGTACCAAGGGAGGTTATGTGTTTTTGACATCGATGGTTTGCCGGAAAGGATATTGGATGAGGCATATGAATTGCGCTATGTTGTGCATCTCGGTTTGACAAAAATATATCATGACCTCAAGGATATATATTGGTGGAATGGCATGAATAGAGATGTGACTGATTTTATGGCCAAGTGTTTAGTGTATTAACAAGTGAAAGTTGAGCACATGAGGCTAGGGGGTTTGTATCAGGAGATTGAATTGCCTGAATAGAAATGGGATGTGGTCAACATTGATTTCCTTATCATTCTACCTCAGTCTCTAAATTAATTTTAGTTGGTTTGGGTCATCATGGATAGGATGACAAAGTTGGCTCACTTTTTGATAGTGAGGACTAACTTTTTTATGGAGGATTATAAGCGGTTGTATCTTCATAAGAATGTGAAGCTGCATGGGGTACCTATTTTAATTATCTCTGATCATGGTACACAATTTTCATCTCACTTCTGGTGGTCATTTTAGAAGGGCTGGGGACTAAGGTTAGTTAAGCACTATTTTCTACTCGAAGATGGATGGACAAGCAAAAACGACTAGTCAGACCTTGAAGGATATGCTTCGTGCATGTGTGATTGACTATGGTGGTAATTCGGTTGAGCATCCATCTCTTTTAGAGTTTGCTTTCAACAATAGCTACCATTCTAGTATTGGCATGGCCCCTTTTGAAGCATTGTGTGGTAGGAGGTATAGATATCCTATTAGGTGGTTTGATCTTGGTGAGGCAGATATGTTTGGCCTGGATTTGGTTTATCAATCTATGGAAAAGGTAAAGGTGATTCGGGATAGGCTTAAGGCTGCCCAAAGTCTCCAAAATTCCTTTGTGGATATAAGGTGTAAGGACTTAGAATTTGAGTTTGGGGATTGGGTGTTACTAAAGATGTCTCCCATGAGTGGAGTAATATAGTTTGGTAAAAAAAAAAAGCTTGGTCCCTAGTATATTGGTCCTTATGTGGTTTTGAGAAGAGTTGGTAATGTGGCAGATGAATTGAAGTTGCCTTCCAGTTTGAGCTCCATTCATCCGGTATTTTATGTCTTTATGTTGATAAAGTGTATAGGTGATCCTTCATCGGTTATTTCTTTGGAAGGATTGGGTATCTTAAATTCATTGTCTTATAAAGAGATCCCGATTGATAGGTTGGATCGGTAGGTTCTTCGCTTACGAACCAAGGATGTGGCCTTAGTTAAGGTTTTATGGAAGAACGATAAGGGGGACACATAGGAGCGGAAGAGGACACGAAGTACAAGTATCCCAATTTGTTTTGGGCTTTGGCTGTTCGTGCGGAAGATATATGTTCTTGATCACATCTTTATTTTTTGAGTTTGTTAAAGGAAGGATTGATTTCTTGGTACTCTATTTTCTGTCTTAAAGGTAAGAGTAGAGACATTTGGAGGTTCAAATCATACTAGTACTTCCTTATCCGACATTCGGGGATGAATGATCCTACTGGGGAGACTGAAATGCCCTGGGTTTTGACCATCAAAAAAAATTCTTGATTTTTCGCTTCTGGACATCATATGAATTAGGATACTTCTAGTATGCTGGGATACAAATCGAATGATTTGGTCGTATGTTGTCAGCGTTGGGTGGTGTGGGTTGATTGGTTTATGTCCAAGGTATAGTTGGAAAATATAGGTCATATGTTAGGGTATGAATGGAATGATAGTTAGTCGTATGTTGCTCTAAGTTTTGCCTAGGTGATTTTATTCTGCCTAGGGTACGATTTCATGGTACTACTCACATGGTTGGGTATGGTTTGGCCTTGGTGTTTGTATGCTGGATGGTGTTGGGGTCCAAGGTTAGGCCTAGGGTACAAGTAAAGGTACCACTCATACCCTAGGGTAGGTTGGGGTGGGGTGGTCGTACTCTCCTGCGGGAATTATATGCAGTTTATGTTGGGGGTAATTTGGATATTTCCCCTCTTAATCTCTTAAGGCCCCATGAATTATAACTCTTTTGGGACATCATTTACCCTAATATTCTAATTTTAAACACTTAGAAACTCTCTTAAGCACTCTCTAATTCTCTCAAGGCTCTTGGGCTAAGGAAGGCTAGGGTTTCTTCAATAGTATCAATTTGGGTCTTGTAAAGGGTGAATTCTCTCCATCATCTTCTTAATACAAGGCAAGATTCTTCTCCCTAGTTATTAGTTCCAACTAAAGGTATATTTTATGAATTGTTTTTCATGGCATAAATATTATATGGTTTTGGGTTTTCAATTATGTGTTGGGGGTTGTGGTTATAATGGTTGGTTATGGTTTTCCATTGTATTTTACATATGGTTTTTATATTATAATGGTGGTTTGAACAATTGATCGCATGGGAATGGTTAATTTGGTAATTGGTTTTGGCTTTGAAAACTATATGACCTCAATATGTTTATAAGAATGTTTTTGGTTAAATTGTTGGACTTTCATTAAACTATTTATGGTATAACTTGGTAATGGAACCCTAAAGGGTATAAATGTTTTGGAATAGTTAAATGGTAAGGTATTGGTAGTTATGGCTGGTCTAATTGAAAGCCTTGTGGGGTACAAGGGATTCCCCCAAGCAATCTTAATAATAGAAAACTTGTGGAGCACATGGGATTCCCCTAAGTCAACTTGATAATGTAATCTATGGGTACATGAGAATCCCTTTACTTAAAAAGGTTTTTCTACGGACATTACTTGCAAACCGTAGTCGATATGACGATACCACTACTTTTAGCCTTGGTTAATAATCAATGGAATGGTGGTTTGGTTGTGTGGTAATGGTTTTAATTGTACAATAATGGCGGGCTGTGATAGCTAAATATAAAGGTGTGAGTCCAATGGACGAACACTGGAAACTCATATTACCAATATGAGGATTGGTCATGAAGCCCATATATGAAACTTATGGGGTACACTAGAATCCCCTAAGTACACTTGTACATATGTATAATAGAGAGCGAAGGGTACTCAAGGATCCCCTACTCCTATGATATCTCGAGTTCATGCATTAACATGCATTGGGGCTCGTTCAGGGGGTTACACTGGACCCATATAGCCCGTGGGTGGTTCTAGGATGGTTAAGATACACATACCTAGGTTAATATTTTTAAAGGCATTCTAAACCTGATTCCCTTTTTCGGCATGGATCATATATATATGTATGGTTATGAATGTATATGTTAGTTTACTTAGTTTTAATAACTGACATTATTTTATTCTTATCCTGAGTACGTGCTAGCATTCACCCGCTTACCCATCCTCGGGCGGCTGTATCCCCATGCGATGCAGGAACCGACCATTCTTGTAATACCCTGTATTAGACTTAGCACAGTTCAGCACATAGTGCATGCATAAGAGGCTTAGAACCTAAAAATTTAGCTGTGTTGGGGACTTATTTTTATATTTGGCCTCTTAACTTTGATGATTGATAAAGTGACCTTCTCGACCCAGATACGTAAGTTTTTGAGTTAATTCATATTCAGGGGCGTAAGTAGCATGATTTGGGAAAGTTTTGGAATTTTTGAATGAGGTTTGAGCTGTGTTTGGATTTCAATTCCAGCAGTCAATGCGATTGCACCGCATCGCGGTGAAATAGCGATGGCACCATTGGCGCATCATGGTGATGGCCTAATTGGCGTCCTAGTTACGAATTTAGATTGCAAAAGGGCAGTCTGGTCTTTTCCCATCGCCCCAATCCATATTAACACGGGATTTGGTTTCAGTTAAGGCATATTATGCCCAAAATTCCCAATTTTACTCTCAAATAAACCCTAAGCTCTTCCCTAGTTTATCAAATTAAACTCTTTTCCTTTCAAGATAAATCAAGAAAACAAGTTCCCAAATTCAAGAATCTCTAAGGATACTTAAGAAATTGTGTTTATTTTCAAGGATTTAAGCTTTTAAGGTAGGTTAGATGTTCATTCATGGGTAGTTTTCACCCATGAAGTCCAAGAACCCATTTTCAAGATTAAAGTTATGATTTTTAATTGTTATCGTGAGTTATTTTCATGAAGCTATTATGAACTTGGATTTCAAATTATGTTTATCATATGTTTTCATTCTAAATAGCCTTGACACGTTTGAAATGGTGCTTATTTGCTTGTTAAATCTTAATCCATGATTTTAGTATTGTAATTATGTTATTATTACATGTTTAAACTTTTCCCATGTTTAAGCCCATGAATTCCAAGTGTTTGATGAAATGCCCAAATGATTGAGTTTGAACAATGACTACTTATTGTGGTTTTCGAAGCTTAGTATGTCCTATTTTTATTGAGTCTTGGAGGGTTATGAACACCCATTACTTAGCAACTTGCATAGTTTTCAGTATCTACAGAATGATTTTAGATAAACCATGAGCCTTATCATTCAGTTAGTATCATGTTTAGTCGTTGGCTTAATTAAGCTCAGTTTAGTCCAGCAGTTAGTATCATTAAGTTTGGAGTAGGATTCAGCATAGAGCGAACCCATGGATGGGACCATTTCTTCCAGGTTAGGGTTTGACCCTTAGTACTAATCCCTAAGTTACAAAACTACATAACCAGCGTAGATTGAGATGTCTTCCTACCAGTTTAAGGTTGACACATATCTCATGAGTACTCCTGCCAGATTAGGGTGACTTTTTAGTCCTTCGGGACACCAGCTTAGTGGATCCAAACAGCCATTGTCAGTACCCGTGGCATGGTACTGACACCCTTCCAACTGGGATCACAGATTGAACCCCAATTAACTCATATTGGGGTATGTTGGTTAGATGATACCTCCCACAGTCTCAGTCCAGTATTTAGTATGATTCAATTTAGGTTTTCAATGACCATGACATACAGCTATCAGTTACCAGGTTCCAGTATTTAAATTTACAGACTATTTTAGAATCATATTATATGCTTGGTCATGTGTTCTTAGATTTTACAACATTCACGCACTCATATCAGTAATTCAGTTACCTTATGATAATCATTTATTCAACTATTACTCATGCACATAACCCATGCATATTAGCCTAAGCTCATCTAGCATGCCAGTACATTCAAAGTACTGACTGCATACTCGTTTTTTGAGCTATGATGTCTTATATCATTGGTTTGGATGCTCAAGTTCCCGACCGTACTTAGATACTCCAATGCATCAGCAGCAGTAGCAGGGGTTAGTCCTCCTACATTGAGGACCGTTTTAGTCTCCTTTAGTATTTCAGTTCAGTAATCAGTTAGAGTTAGTTGGGGCCTGTCCGATCAGCTTTTTTTCAGTCAATTTTAGAGGCTTTCAACTATTTCAGATAGTTAGTTGGTTATCTGATTTTATTATCAATCTTTTCAATACTACTTTCAGACATTTTCAGGATTATGATTTAAATTTCATGTTTCAGTATTTAAAATATTATGGCATTTTTCAGTTAAATTTTGCACATGTTCTTTTGTTATCAGTTTTATTCAGCGCTCATAGCAGGTACCAGTATCATGGGTTAGCTTGTGGTCACTTATGATTGTAAGCACCGTGTGACGTCCAAGGTGTACCTCTGAGGTGTTAAAAACTTGGTATCAGAGCCTAAGATTTTAAAGTATCCTAGGAAGTCTGAAAGCTGCGTTGAGTAGAGTATTGTGCATGGTGTAAAGTGCGCCACACTTATGGACAAGAAGCTACTAGACGTTTTAGGAAAAAGTTTCCCTTCTTTTAATATTCATGTCGTGCGAATGAGCATGACCTCAACTTAAAATCTTTTTCTAATCTAATATTCTTTTCGTTTATAGAACATGTCTCCCAAAAAGAATAACCGAAGAAGAAACAAGAATCAGCTTGCACCTCAGCCAATTCAGGATGATCCCCTAAATAAAAAAATTTCTCATGTTGAGTTTCTAGCTGTATTCACTATGTTAGTTCACTTAGTAGCGGCTCAGAATAATTAGCAGGCTGCTATCCCAGCCAATCTAGTGGCTAATACCACCGCAGCTAGGATTTGGAACTTCACCCAAATGAACCCTCATTTGTTTTGGGGATCCAAGTCTGATGATGATCCACATAATTTTCTTGATATGGTCTAGAAGGTGACTGACATTATGGGTGTCACGTCTAGTAAGAGTGCATACTTGGATACTTACTAGTTGTAGGATATAGCTCATACTTGGTATAAGAAGTGGAAGGGGGATAAAGGCGCAAATGCAGGGCCTATAGAGTGGGAAAAGTTTGCTACAGCCTTTTCAGATAGATTATTTCCCTTAGAGTTGGGTGAAGCTAAGAACCTGAAGTTTATTAATTTGAAGTAGGGCAATGTGAGTGTGAAAGAGTATTCACTTAAGTTTACCTAGCTGCGAGGTATGCTCCCATATGGTGTCTGATAACAGGTCTAGGATGAGTAAGTTTTTCTCTTGTGTAGCTAATTGTGTGGTCAAGGAGTGTAGGGCCGCAATGTTGATTAAGGAGATGGATTTATCTAGGCTTATTGTCCAATCTCAACAGATTGAGAAAGAGAAGGTTAAGGATAAAGAAAGAACAAAAAAGCTAAAATAGGTAGTTTTAAATTTGCTCAGCCAAGGTCGGAGGGTGATAATCATTCTTAGTTCTGCCTAAAATATTCAGCTCCAGCTCCATCTTCAGCTAGGGCACCTGTACCAAAGTTTAGAAATGATAATTGGCATAGGGCGCCAGGCTCTAAATCCCAGGGCAGTATAAATAGTGGTCGTGTGAATCCTTTTTGCTAGAAATATAATGGAGATCAAATAGATGTGTGTAAGAATGTAAATGATGTATGTTTTGGGTGTGGCAAGCTAGGCCACCGAATCAGGTAATATCCTAAGGTGGGTCTGCAAAGTCAGCACAGGCATCCTTCAGCTCCAGCCGATCGCCCGACTCAATAGGGTGCCATATCTAGTGCAACTAATAGAAAGCGTCCAAACTAATTGTATGCACTCCAGTCCCGATAGGATCAGAAAAGTTCTCCTTCTGTGTTTACGGGTACATTACAGGTCTTTCATTTACATATTTATGCTTTGTTAGATCCTAGGGCTTCACTTTCTTTTGTAACCACCTATATAGCTGTTAATTTCAATATAAGTCCTGAGTCTTTAGCAAAACCTTTCACAGTGTCTACCCTAGTAGGTGTCTCTATTATTGCCAGGTAGGTATAATAGAACGTTCCGGTCACAGTATCCCAAAAAATCACTTCAGTAGACCTTGTGAAGTTAGAGATGACTGATATTGATGTCATTCTCGGCATGTATTGGCTCCTCTCATGCTATGCTTTAGTTGATTGTAGAAACAGTGTTGTTCATTTTTAGTTTCTGAATGATCCAGTCCTTGAATAGAGAGGTAGTACTTCAGCGCTTAGGGGTCAGCTTTTTTCATACATTAGAGCGAGAAAAATGATATCCAAGGGGTGTGTTTACCATTTTGTTTGAGTTAAAGACTCTAGTTCAAAGACTCCCAGTCTTGATTCTGTTTCAATAGTGAGGGAATTTCCAGATATATTCCCTGAAGATCTTCATGGAGTTCCTCCCGTTAGGGAAATTGACTTCCGAATAGATCTTCTTCCAGATACCCAGCCTATCTCTATTCTACCCTATAAAATAGCTCCAACTGAGCTTAGGGAGTTGAAAAAGAAGTTGAAAGATCTCTTAGATAAGGGTTTCAGCAGACCCAGTGTTTCCCCATGGAGTGCTCCAGTCTTTTTTATGTGTAACAAAGACGATTCTCTTAGAATGTGCATCGATTACCATCAGTTGAACAAAGTCACAGTCAAGAATAAGTACCCACTCCCTAGAATTAATGACTTTTTCGATCAAATTTAGGGTGCCAATTATTTCTCAAAGATAGACCTCAAATCTGGCTATCACCAGCTCAGAGTTAGAGAATGTGATATTCCAAAAATAGCTTTCAGAACCTGGTATGGTCACTTTAATTTCTTAGTTATGTTCTTTGGTCTAACGAATTCCCCAGTAGCCTAAATGGACTTGATGAACAGTGTTCAAGCAGTACTTGGACATGTTCGTCATAGTCTTCAATGATGATATTCTTGTCTATTCCCGTAGTAAAAATAATCATGTAGACCACCTCAGAATCATATTGCAAACCCTTAGAGCCCATTAATTGTTTGCCAAATTCAGTAAGTGAGAATTTTAGTTAAGATCAGTAGCTTTTCTTGTCCATATAGTTTCCTATAATGGTATTAGAGCTTACCCTCAAAAGACCAAAGCAGTGATAAAATAGACTATACCCATCTCTCTATCAGACATCAGAAGTTTCTTGGGTTTAGTTGGCTATTACCAGTAGTTTATTAAAGGTTTTTTGTCTATTATGTCCCCCATGTCTAGATTGACTCAAAATAAAGTTAAGTTTCAGTGGTCAGACCCTTGTGAGAAGAGTTTTCAAGAGTTGAAGACTCGACTCACTTCAGCCCCAGTTTTAACGCTACCAGATGGTTTAGATAGGTTTGGTTTTTACTGTGGTGCAACTAGAGTTGGTTTGGGTTGTGTTTTGATGTCAAGAGGTAAGTTCATATCCTACGCCTCTAGACAGATTAAACCCTATGAAAAGAATTACCCTACCCATGATCTTGAGTTGGCAGCTATTGTTTTTTACTTGAAAATTTTGAGGCACTATTTGTATGGGGTTCTTTTTGATGTGTTCATGGATCACAAAAGTTTACACTATATATTATCACAGAAGGATTTAAATCTCCATTGGAGAAGGTGGTTGGAATTGTTGAAAGATTAGGATATGAGCTTTTTGTATCATTCGGGCAAGGCCAATATAGTGGCAGTTGCCCTTATTAGATTGTCTATTGGTAGTGTCACTCATGTAGAGGATGATAAGAAGCATTTATTCAGGGAGGTTCATCAGCTTGGTAGATTAGATGTACGATTGGTGGATTCAGCTGAGGGCAGTGTATGGGTTAAGAATAGTTCAAAATCTTCTTTGGTTGCCGAAGTGAAGAAAAAAAGATAAGGATCCCAGCCTAGTTAAGTTGAAGGAGTCAGTCAGAGATCAGAGAGCAGAGATTTTCTCCCAAGAGGGAGATAGTGTGTTGCGATATTAGGGAAGGTTATATGTAACGTACGTTGATGGGTTAAGGCAGCAAATCTTTGCAAGAAGTGCATGGTGTGCACTATTCTATTCGCCCAGTAGCCACTAAGATATACCATGATTTGTGGGAAATCTATTGATGGAGTTGCATGAATAGGGATACTGCTGAATTTGTAGCTAAGTATTCTAATTATCACCTGGTTAAGGTTGAGCACCAAAGGCCTAGTGGCATAATGCAGGAGTTTAGCATTCCCACTTAGAAGTGGGAAGAGGTTAACATGGACTTTGTGACAGGGTTTCCCTATTCATGTCGTGAGCATGATTCGATATGGGTTATTATAGACAAGATGACCAAATCAGCCTATTTCTTGCTATTTCATACTTTCTATACAACCAAGGACTATACCAAGCTCTATATTAGTGAGTTAGTCAAATTGCATGGAGTTTCTTGGTCCATCATTTTAGATAGAGATACGCAGCTTACCTATCACTTTTAGAAAGCTTTTCAGAAGGGTCTTGGTACCCAAGTTCGTCTCAATATAGTCTTTTACCCTCAGATGGATGGTCAGGTAGATAGGACGATTCAGACCCTAGAGGACATATTATGGGCATATGTTATTGACTTTAAGGGTAGTTGAGATGATCACTTTCCTTTGATTGAGTTTGCCTACCAAAATAGTTATCATTCCAGTATTCATATGGCTCTATTTAAGGCTCTTTATGAGAGAAGATGTAGTTATCCTATTGGTTAGTTTGAGGTAGGTAAAACTCCATTGTCTGGGATAGATTCAGTATTTGATGCGATGGAAAAGGTTCAGTCAATCAAGGAGAGTATTAAGACATCCTAAAGTCATTAGAAATCCTACTATGTCCTATTATTATAGTTAACGAGTCTTGGAGGGTTATGGACACTCGTTACTTAGCTGTTTACATAGTTTTTAGTAGTTACAGAATGATTTCATATAAACCATAAGCCTTATCATTCAATGAGTATCATGTTCAGTCGTTGGCTCAGTTCTCCAGTAGTTAGTATCATTCATTTAGGGGTAGGATTCAACATCGAGCGAACCCAGGGATGGGGGCATTCCTGCAAGGTTAGGATTTGACCCTTAGTAGTAATCCCTGAGTTACAGAAATACGTAGCCAGCGTAGGTTGTGATGTTTTCCTTCCAGTTTAGGGTTAACACATATCTCATGAGTACTCCTACCAGATTAGGATGACTCTTTAGTCTTTTGGGACACCAGTTTAGTGGATCCATACAGCCATTGTTAGTACCCATGGTACTGTACTGACACCCTTCCAACTGGGATCACTAGTTGGACCCCAATTAGCTCAAATTGGGGCATGATAGTTAGTTGATACCTCCTACTATCTCACTTCAGTATTTAGTATGATTCAGTTCATGTTTGCATTGATCATAGCTTACAGTTATCAGTTAATTAAATTACCAGGTTCCAGTATTTCGGTTTACAAACTATTTCAAAATCATGTTATATGCTTGGTCATGCGTTCTCAGATTTTACAATATTTATGTATTCATATCACTAATTCAGTTACCTCATGCTATTCATTCAGTCAGTTATTACTCATGCACATAACCCATGCATATTAGCCTAACCTTATCTAGCATGCCAGTACATTACAGTATTGACTGCATACTCGTTTCTTGCACTATGATACCTTATATCATAGGTTTGGACGCTCAGGTTCCCAACCTACTTACATACTTTAGTGCATTAGCAGCAGGAGAAGCAGGGGTGAGTCCTCATACATCAAGGACTATTTCGGTCTCTTTCAGTATTTCAGTTTAGTATTACGTTAGAGTTAGTTAGGGCCTATCCCTTCAACTCTTTTTCAGTCAGTTTGAGAGGCCTTTCAAACTATTTTAAACAATTTGTCAGTTATTAGATATTTTTATTAGTCTTTTCAATACTATTTTTAGAGCTATTATTTAAATTGCATGTTTTTGTATTTAAAACCTTATGGAATTTATTAGTTAAATTCTGCACATGTTCTTTTGTTATCTATTTTATTCAACGCTCATAGAAGGTAGAAGTATCATAGGTTAGATTATGGTCACTAGTGATCGTAAGCACCATGTGACGTCCAGGTGTACTTTTTGGGCGTTTTAATTTACTTCTCCTGCTTAGTGATCGAATTTGGGATCAGCTTGGTTAGATTAAAGTGGTGAGCTTCCATATTCTGGAAGTCTCCATTGTATATCATGGATGTCTTTACATAATTTAGTTATTTTATGGACATTGGTTTTGGCTATGGTTGGGGACATATCCCAATCAAATATTTTTGTACTTTCGATTAGAGGCTTTGTAGGACTATTATGGGTTAGTATAGGCGATGTCAGTAGTGGAGTCAGCTTTAGTATTGGCATTGGTATTGGTATTAGGGTTGACATCATTGCACTATATTATTTATTATTCCATACTTTTATGCTATGAAGATATACTTGGTTATTGATTTTGCTTTTGGCTTATGGTATGGTTATTGGTTGGGTTTTGGATGGTTGGACTCGTTTGGGTCGGTCACGGTTATGGACCTATCCCAGAGTCTGGAATTAGACTATTATGTTATCTTGTTATATGCTCAAAATTCAGCCAAGACAAGGTATGCACTTGGCGGTTGGGTTAGGTATCAAGGGTGGTCCCCAGTCTTAGTTGTACTTGGGATGCCCATTACGATAAGGCTCTGTTTTAGGCTATGTTAAGTTGGTATCAAAGATTTAGGTTCATGATAAATTAGGGAGTCCTCAAAGCCATGTCGAGTAGAGTCTCTTATAAGGGTGTGTAGCGTGCCACACTCATAAGAGAGAGGCTATAAGGCATTTAGGAAATATTTATCTTCTTTGTGTTTAATTTTCAAGATTGGAGTCTAAGGTTTTGGATTCCTTTGAGTTCAATTTGCTTGTTTTTTAGATCATGCCTTGATGATCTGAAGCTCACGAAAACTCTTATGTACCAATTGGGGACAATGTTTATAGGACACGCTTTACTCAGGGGATCCATACTCGGTCTAGGGGTCTAGTCCCTGATATTTCTGGAGTTCTACCTATTCCTTCTAGTCCCCATCAAGGTGATGTGACAAATGCAGAGTTTCGTCAGTTGATTCATATGATTGCTCAGTTGGTAGATCTTAGCCTGAACGTGGAGTAATTGGTATTCCATCTTCAAAGGCTATAAGGGTTGGCTAGTTCATGATTCTGAATCCTATAACTTTTACTAGTGTTAAGGTGGAGGAGGATCCTTGGGGTTTTCTAAATAAGATGGAAAAAGTCTTTAAGGTGATGCAGGCCATGAATGTGGAAGAGGTGAATTTTGTTACTTACCATCAAAAGGGTATGGCATACCAATGGTACATGGAATGAGATCAAGTACAGGGTGATGTGGATGAGTCTTCTCTATGGGAGACTTTCTCTAACTCTTTTCTAAACTGCTTCTTTCCTCGGTAGTTAAGGGAAGCAAAAACGGAGGAATTTGTTAATATAAAATAGGGGAAGGTGTCGGTCAAAAAGTATGCCTTGAAATTCCACTAGTGTCTAGGTATGCTCCAGAATTAGTGTCTGATATGAGGGTCAGCATGAGAAAGTTTGCTTCACGACTATCTCAGGATTTTATCCTTTAAAGTAAGACTGCCTTATAGAATAAGGTCATGGATATCTCTAGGTTGGTGGTTCATATGCAATAGGCGAAGGAGAAAAAAAGAAAATAGCCTGAGGTAGGGGAAAGGCAGTGTAAGAAGTTCAGGTTCTCTGAGAAGGGTAGGCAATAGCTAAGTAGGCAAGAGCAAAGTGGTTGAGATAGTGGTAAGTGGCCAAAGAAGAAGTGGGGGATTTTTGGTTCCTTCTCTACAGCTAGTGCTCTCTACCCAAAGCCTTCGAGTGACGGGTATTAACAGAGTGGCAATAACTTTCGGGCATAGGGTGCCTAATCTCAGGCTAGTAGGGCTTATTCGACCTCATCATGTCCTCCTTGTAGGTTTTATGGTCGGTTACATCGGGATTTTTGTGATGAGGGAAGGGACAAGTGTTTCAAATATGGTCAGCCAGGCCATATGCTTAAAAACTATCCAATTCATAAGGTTGCTTCAGGGGCGATTAAGATTCCAGTTGTTTTTTCATCTACTTTTGTACCAAAGAGTGCTACTTTTTCATTTGTTTCTTCTTATGGTATTGATACAGTCCAGAATCGGTTATATCCTCTCATTATTTGATAGGAGTTTGAGGCATCACCTTATGTCGTGACTGGTATATTGGAACTCTTTTCTTGGGATTTTTATAGTTTACTTGATCTGGGTATTCTCTCCCTTATATAACCTAATTTGTGGGTGTGTATTTTGGTTTTGATCTCAAGGTTATTTCAGATCTTTTTCTGTTTCTACTCCAGCAAGAGACATTGTGGTTTATAAAAGAGTCTATAGGGGATGTGTGGTATCTGTTGGTAGTAAGAAGACTTTAGTGGATTTATTTGTATTAGATATGGTGGATTTTTATGTTATTCTGGGGATGGATTGGTTATACTCGTGCTATGCGTCCTTAGATTGTTGGACCCATAAGGTTATCTTTAGGTTCCTTGGTGAACCGGTTATTGAATGGGAGAGAGGTTCCCTAGCTCTTAAGAGAAGGTTTCTTTTATATCTTAGAGCTCGTAGATTAATCTCCAAAGGGTGTCTCTATTATTGGTCCAGGTTAGAGATTCTAACTCAGAAGGTCCTTCTTTCTATTCGATTCCAGTGGTGAACGAGTTTTATGAGGTCTTTTTGGATGATCTTCTTGGTGTTTCTTCGGATAAATATATTGAGTTTGGGAATGATTTAGTTTCGGATACTCGTCCAATATATATTCCTCCTTATAGAATATCTCTGGATGAGTTGAGAGAACTCAAGGAGAAACTTAAGGATGTTTTGAATAAGGGTTTTATTCATGTTAGTCTATCACCATGATGTGCACTTATGTTTTTCATGAGTAAGATAAATGGTACCCTTAGAAAGTACATTGACTATCGGCAATTCACTAAGGTGACAGTTAAGAACTAGTATTCTCTTCTAACTTGTTTGATCAGTTGCAAGGTACCAAATTCTTTTCTAAGATTGATCTTTGTTCTGGGTATCATCGGTTTAATATTAAGGAGGTAGATATCCCTAAGATAGTTTTTTGTACTCATTATGGGCACTTTGAGTTCTTGGTTATGTCATATGGTTTGACTAATGCCCCGGCGGCATTCGTCGAATTAATGAATAGGGTCTTTTATCAGTTTTTGGATCTTTTTGTCATTATGTTCATTGATGACATTTTGGTGTACTTTAGAGTGAGGTGTACCATGCCAATACCTCCGTGTGGTATTGTAGACCTTGAAAGGGTAGCAGTTGTATGCTAAATTCTCAAAATGAGAATTTTGTTTGAACGCCATAACTTTTTTGGGCCATATTATTTCTAGCAAGGGGATCATGGTGGATCCACAAAAGGTGGTGGTGGTTAGGAATTGGTCTAGACCCTTGACTCCAACCAATATTTAGAGCTTCCTGGGTTTAGCTGGGTATTATAGGAGGTTTGTGGAAAGCTTTTCAACTATAGCTGCCCTATTGACCAGGTTTTCTGGAAAAAAAGAGTAAAGTTCTCTTGGTCGAATGCGTGTGAGGGTAGTTTTGAGAATTTAAAGGATAAGCTAACTTCGGCTCTGATTTTGACATTACCTAAAGGCAATGACGAGTTTGTGGTTTAATGCGATGCATCCAGGGTGGGACTTGGTTGTGTTCTGATGTAGCATGGTAAGATAATTGCCCATGATTCTAGGCAGTTGAAGTTACATAAGAGAAACTATCCTACTCATGATTTGGAGCTTTTAGTTGTGGTGTTTGTGTTGAAAATCTGGCGGCATTATCTTTATAGAGTGCATGTGGACATCTTTTCTGATCATAAAAGTCTACAGTATATGTTCACTCAGAAAGAGCTTGACCTCGGGTAGAGGAGATGGCTTAAGCTTCTTAAGTACTGTGATATAAGCCTTCATTACCATCCAAGAAAGGCTAATATTATTGTTGATGCTCTTAGCAGGTTGCTCATAAGGAGTACAGATCATGTGGATAAGGAAAATCAAGAATTGGTGAAAGATATTCACCACTTGGCTAATCTTAGATTTTGCCTTTTGGATACTGGGTCTTGTCTTGATATAAATCAAGGTGATGTTGGCGAGCAAAAATTGATGGTATTTGATATCAATGGTGATGGTACCTTGAGGTACCAAGGGAGGTTATGAGTTCCCGACATCGATGGTTTGTGGGAAAGGATATTAGCTGAGGCGCATGAATTATGCTATGTTGTGCATCCCAATTTGATAAAAATATATCATGATCTCAAGGAGATGTATTAGTTGAATGGTGTAAAAGGGGTAGTGACTGTTTTATGGCCAAATATTTAGTGTGTCAACAAGTGAAAGTTGAGCACATAAGGCCTGGGGTTTGTATTAAGAGATGGAATTGCCTGAATTGAAATGGGAATGACTATTTTATAAAAGATTTATGGGAAAGTGTATGATTTTCAAGCAAACACTAATTGCATGTGGATAAGTAGGTTTTCTTTTGAACTTTCCATAGTGAACTTAGATCGGATGCACTCGGTCAATCTATAGATGTGATATCTTTGAACCGTCGATCTATAATATACACCTAGATAATACAAGTCACACAACCATCCATTTATTATTTATGGTTCTCACGGTTTTTTCTTTTCGGTCATGAACACGTCCTAGTTTTATGATAGTTTAGATATAGGTCTTTACTATTGAAACATCCTAGTTTCTGGACCTTACAAAATTTCCTAGAATTCCATTCTCTGGACCCAATATGACTCAAGGGTATGATTAGTATGTTGGGATACGAATGGTATGAACCTGCTGTATGCTGACCAGTGTTGATTGGTGGGATATATTTGGTCACTGGAATGGGTACGACTTAGGTGGTACGAGTCGTATGGTTGGATACGGACCGAATGGTTTTGGTTTCTCCTTTACTTAACCTTAGATTTAGTAACTTAAGTTAGAGCTGAGTACAAGTGGCTCACCTTGAGCCGTATAACGGGATATGAGTCATATCGGGGACTCATATAGGGGCCAGTGTTCAATCTTCTTGGTATTCTATTCTTCCAGGGGTACTGGTGGAAGGTACAGATCGTATGTTGTGGATATGACTTGGTTGGATGATTCATATGTCGGACAGTGTTGGGTCCAAAGGTTGACGCTTTGGATATGAGTGGAGGGAACTAATTGTATTGAAGGGTACGACTAGTATGGACCAGTCGTATCCCCGTGAAGGGATTTTGTGCAACTTAAGTAGGGGTATTCTGGATATTTCCCCACTCACCCTAATAGGACCCCACAACTTCTAACCTACTTGGGAGAGTATTTACCCTATTATTCTATTCATAAACACTCTATAATCCTGTCAAGAGCTTTTAGGGCAGAAGATAGGGTTTCATATTAAGTGCTAATTTGGGGATCTTGTTGGTGAATTCTCTTCGTCTACTTTGTCAATTAAGGAATATTCTCTTCCCTTATTGTTAGTTCTAAATAAAGGCATGGTTTTTATTATTGGTTTTCATGTTTTTATTATTATATGCTTTTGATTTTAAAATATGATTTGGAGGTTTTATTTATAAATATTTGGTTATGGTTTCCCATTGTTTTAATTATGCTTTTATATGCACTAATGGTGGTTTTGGATAATTGGATTACATGGTAATGGTTATTGGTAATTGGAATTGGTTTGGATATATATATATTGCCCCCAATGTGTTTGACAAAATGCTTATATAGATATGTTCATTACTTTGATTACTTTTAAATGGAACTCTTGCTTGTTTTAAACTTGGAAAAGAAATTATGCATGGTTTAAATGCTTTAAAATGGTAAAATTCTAAATGGTAATACTTGTGGGGTACATGGTGATCCCCAAGTGGTTTGATATGGTAAATAGAAGGGCACCTAATAGTCCCCTTAACCCATAAATGGTTGGCTATGGATACTTGCAAGTTATTGGTTGGTATAACGATATCACTATTAATAGCCTTGGTTAGTAAATGGATAATGGTTTGGTTGTTTGGAAAAATGGTTTTAATTGGACATTAAAGGGGGAGGTGTAGCAAAGCCATGGATGGTGGAGGTCTGGGGGTGACCAAAACTGGAAACTCATATTTGTCAATATGAGGTTGGTCTTGGTGATCGTGTGCATGATGTCACACTTTATATTGAGGGATGTACTAGTCATCCCAGGTTATTTCCTCCAGTCGTGCCACTTCATGCACTAGGTTCCTTTCAACAAGAGGAGCTGAAACCATATAACCCGTGGGTGGTTTAGGATAGTAATTGCTTCACAGCCCAGGTAATGGTTTTAAATGCATGCTAAACCCAGTTTCCTTTTCCGGCATGGTTATATATATGCATACGTATGGTTGTATGCATTATGGATGGTTTTGCTTGGTTTTATAAATGGAATTAGTTTATCCCTTATACTGATATTATGCTAGCGATAACTCGCTAACCCGTCTACTAGCAGTTGTATACCCACGCTATGTAGGAACCATCTATTCTACCCTTCCTATATAGTGATTAACTCAGGGATCAGTATTTGGAATAAAGTGTTGAGCTTCCATCTTTTTGGAAGGCTCCATTTCAAGATATAGATATTTTTAGACACTTTCGTTATGATTTGGATATTGGTTTTGGCCATGGTTGGGGGCATATCCCAATCGGATATTCTTATTCTTTTGGTTAAAGGCTCTGTGGTACTTCTGAGAGTTAGTGTGGGCAGGATCGATAGTGGTGTCAGCCTTAGTATTTGCGTTAGTATTAGGGCTAACATCATTGGATGATATTGTTGGTTGTTCCATCATATTATATTTTGGGATTGATTATCATTAT
This sequence comes from Capsicum annuum, assembly GCF_002878395.1. Classification (NCBI taxonomy): domain Eukaryota; kingdom Viridiplantae; phylum Streptophyta; class Magnoliopsida; order Solanales; family Solanaceae; genus Capsicum; species Capsicum annuum. Next base: position 25,621,720 of record NC_061121.1, on the reverse strand, counting down.
ATGTTTTGGTATGTCTTTGGTTATGCCCTGGTTTATGGCCTTTGGTTCGGTATGGTTGGTATGATTTGGTACGGTTGGACTCAGTTGGGTTGGTCATGGTCGTGATCCTATCCCAGAGTCTTCATGACAGAAATTACACTATCTTTGTATATGCTCAAAATTCAGCCAACTCAAGGCAAACGGTTGGAGGTTGTGTTGGGTAACGGGAGTTGTCTCCGTGTCTCGGTCAAACTTAGAAAGGCCATTACATCTAGGCCATGGTTCAAGTCGTGAAAAGTTGGTATCAGAGCTTTAGGATCATGGCCAATTGGGAGTACACCAAGTTGTGTCAAGTAGAGTCTCTTTTGGGGGGGTGTAGCGTGCCACACTTATAAGAGAAATGCTATAAGGCATTTAGGAATAATTCACTTTCTTGGTATTCTATTTTCAAGCTTGGAGTCTAAAGTCCTGGAATCTTTTCTAATCCTTGTTTGTTCGTCTTTCAGATCATGACTCATAGATCTGAAACACAAGGAAATTCTTCTATCCCATTTGGGGATAATGCTGAGGGGGTACATCCTTCGTCTGGAGTTCATCTTTGATCTCAGGGACCCATTTATGATGGTGTTGGAGTTCCTCCTAATCCCACCAGTTCTCCTCAGATCCCTCGGGTCAATGTCATGAATATGGAATTTCATTAATTTATTCATGTTACTGCTCAGTTAGTTGCTTCTCAGGCTGACCAGAATATATCTGGTGGGTTGTCTACTGATGCCACAAGGGTTGGCTAATTTATGAAGATAGTTTTTTCTACTTTTACTGGAGTGAAGGTAGAGAAGGATCTACAAGGCTTTTTGGATAAAATAGAAAAGAAATTTTAGGTAATACAGGCTACTAATGTAGAGGGGGTAAACTTTGCAGCTTATCAGCTCAAATATATTGCCTATTAGTGGAATGAGAAATGGGACAGGGATAGGGGTGATATGGAAGAATCAAATTTGTGGGAGGCCTTTTCTAATAGCTTCAGGGATTGTTTCTTTCCTCAGGAGTTGAGGAAACCTAAGATTGAGGAGTTCGTGAATCTTAAGTACAGAAGAATAACTATCATAGAATATGCCTTTAAGTTCCATCAGTTATTGAGGTATGCTCCTGATTTGGTGGCTGACATGAGAGCGAGAATGAGAAGGTTCGTTTTTAGGTTGAATCGAGATTTGATATTGGAGAGCAAGACTACTTTGCTTATTAAGGATATGGACATTTATAGGTTGACTGTTCATATGCAGCAAGTGGAGGATGAGAAGAGTAGGCAGGTGAGGTTTGGGTATTGGTAGGGAAAGAGGAGCAGGTTTTCTGATCAGGGAAGCACCCAGTCCCGGAGTGGTTGGGATACAGACAAGTGGCAGAAAAAAAAGTAAGGTAGTTCAGGTTCCTTCTCTACTGCCAGTGCCGCTTACCTGAAGTAGTCAGGAGATAGGCATCGTCAGGGTTGTGAAAATTTTTTAGCACAAGGTACCCAATCTTAAGCAAGCGAAGGTCAGTTAGTTTCTTCTTGCCATTCTTTTTAGTTCTGTGGTCAGCCTTATCAGGGTTATTATAATGAAGGGAGGGACAAATGTTTCAAGTGTGTCCAGCCAGGTTGGCATCCTGATAGGAATCTAAGGCATCACCTAATGTCGTTACTAGTATGTTATAGCTCTTTTCTCGTGACGTATATTGATGACTCCTTATTTGGATGTATCTTTTAGTTTTGATCCAGAAGTGATTTCAGATCTTTTTTCTGTTTCTACCCAGTAGGTGACTCAATTATTGCTACAAGGGTCTATTAGGGGTGTGTGGTATCTGTTGGTGACAAACAGACCCTGGTAGATCTGATTGAATTACAGATGATGGATTTTGATGTTATCTTTGGTATGGATTGGTTACACTCCTGTTACGCGTCCTTAGACTGTCGGACCCGGGAGGTTATCTTTAAGTTTTCTGTTGAACTGGTTGTAAAATGGGAGGGTGGTTCTTTATCTCCTAGGGGGAGATTTATTTCTTATCTAAGAGATCGAAGGTTAATCTCTAAGGGTTGTCTTTACCACCTGGTTTGGGTTAAATATTCTAGCTCGAAAGGTCCTTCTTTGCAATCAGCTCTAGTGGTTAATAAGTTTCCAGAGGTCTTTCTGGATGATCTTCCTGGTGTTCCTCCGGATAGGGAAATAGAGTTTGGTATTGCTTCACTTCTAGATATTTGTCCAATATCTATTCCTCCTTATATAATGGCTCCGAGTGAGTTAAGGAAACTCAAGAAGCAACTAATGAATCTTATGGACAGGGGCATTATTCATCCTAGTGTTTCTCCATGGGGTGCATCGATGTTGTTTGTGCGCAAGAAGGATAGTTCCCTTCGAATGTGCATTGACTTTAGGCATTTGAATAAGATAACAGTCAAGAAAAGTATCCTCTCCCGAGGATAGATGATCTGTTTGACTAGTTGCAAGGTGCCAAGTTCTTTTCTAAGATAGATCTTCGGTCAGGGTATCTTCAGCTCAACATTAGGGAGGTAGATATTCCTAAGATGGATTTTTGTACTTGGTATGGGAATTTTGAGTTCTTGGTGATGTCATTTGGATTGACCAAAGCCCCGATGGTGTTCATGGATATGATGAACAGAGTTTTTAGGCAGTATTTGGATCTCTTTGTCATTTTGTTTATTGATGACATTCTAGTTTATCCAAAGAGTGAGGTGGATCATGCTAATCACCTCTGTGTGGTGTTGCATAACTTAAAAGAACTGTGATTGTATGCCAAGTTCTCTAAGTGTGAGTTTTGGTTGAACGCTTTGACTTTTTTGGGTTATGTTATTTCTAGCGATGGGATTATGGTGGACCCTCAAAAGGTTGTTATGGTTAAAAGGTGACCTACACCCATGACTCCATCCGACATCCAGAGCTTCTTGGGTTTAGCCAAGTATTATAGGCGATTTGTAGAAAGTTTTTCATTAATAGCTGCTCCTTTGACGAAGTTGACACAGAAGAAGGTTAAGTTTTCCTAGTCGAATGCTTGTGAGGGAGTTTTGAAGGCAATTGAAGGTGCATGAAAGGAACTATCCTACTCATGATTTGGAGTTGTTGGCGATTGTCTTTGTTTTGAATATCTGGCGGCATTATCAATATCTTGTTCATGTGGATATCTTTTATGATCATAAGAGTCTACAGTATGTGTTCACTCAGAATGAGCTTAATCTCACGCAGAGGAGATGGCTTGAGCTTCTCAAGTACTATGATTGTCCATGTGGAGTTTGGCTCATATGGATAAAGGGAAGCGGGAATCGGTGGAAGGATATTCACTACTTGGAAAATCTTAGAGTTCACCTCTTGAACTCCAAGGATGGCGGTGTGATGGTGCAAAGAGTGGGTCGATCATCTCTTGGTGCAGAGATTAAGGAAAAACAAGTGTTGGATCCTGTGTTGATGAAAATCAAGAGTGATGTTGGAGCGCAAAATGTGTTTGATATTAGTAGTGATGGTACTTTACATCTAAGGGAGGTTATGCGTTCCTGCTGTCGATGGTTTGCGGCAAAAGATTTTGGCTGAGATGCATGAGTCACACTATGTTGTTCATCCCGGCTCTACAAAGATGTATCATGATCTCAAGGATATCTATTGGTGGAAAGGTATGAAGAGGTACGTAATTAATTTTATGGCTAAGTGCATGGTGTGTCAAAAAGTTAAGGTTGAGCATATGAGGCTTGGTGGGTTGCATCAAGTAATTGATTTTATAGAATGGAAATGGGAGATGATCAATAGGGATTTATTACCGGTATTCCTCGGTCTCAAAACCAATTTGATTTAATTTGGGTCATCGTTGATAGGATAATAAAGTCCACTCACTTTCTGCTAGTGAGGACTATATTTTCAGTGGCTGATTATGCGAAGCTGCATCTTTAGGATATTGTGAAGCTTCATGGAGTGCCAATTTTAATTATTTCTGATTGTGGAATGCAGTTCACATCTCACTTCTGGCGATCTTTCCAAAGAGGGTTGGGGACTAAAGTTATTCTAAGTACTGCTTTTCATCCACAGTTGGATGGGCAAGCAGAGAAAACTATTCAGACATTGGAGGATATGCTATGGGCATGCGTGGTTGATTATGGAAGCCATTGGGTTGAGCATCTACCTTTTGTGGAGTCCGCGTATAATAATAGTTATCATTCTAATATTGGTATGGCCTCTTTTGTGGCATTGTACGGTAGGAGGTCTCCTATTAGTTGGTTTGAGCTTGGTGAGGCAAATATGTTTGGTCTGAATTTAGTTTATCAAGATATGGAGAATGTAAAGGTGATTCGAGATAGGCATAAGGCTGCTTAAAGTCTCAAAAAGTCTTATATCGATGTTAGTCATAAAGACTTAGAGTCTGAGGTTGGGGATAAGGTGTTCCTAAAGGTGTCTCCCATAAAGGGAGTAGTGCGGTTTGACAAGAAGAGAAAGTTCAGTCCCTGCTTTATTGTCCCATATATAATTTTGCGGAGGGTTGTTAATATTGCTTATGAATTAGAGTTGCCTGCTAGTTTGGTCTTGGTTCATCTGGTCCTTTATATTCCCATATTGAGGAAATGCATTGGTGATCGTTTTTTGGTTGTTCCTTAAAAAGGTTGGGAATCTCAAATTCTCTATCTTATAAAGAGGTCCCCAGTTAAGATATTGGATAAGCAAGTTCATCGGTTCCGAACCAAGGAAGTGGATTCGGTTAAGATTCTGTGGCAGAACCACAAGGTGGAAAAGGCTACATGGAAAGCAGGGAAGGACATGAGGTCCAAGTATCCACTCATGTTTTTTGCTCCTGGGATTCGTGCGGAAGGTATGTGTCCTTGAACACATCGTTACTTTCTAAGTTTGTTAAAGGAAAGATTAATATCTTTGCCTCTTTGTTTTCAAACTTTGATAGAGATCGGGAATATGTTTGATAATGCAAATAACTTGTGTTGGTATCTACCCTACCTTATCCATCATTCGGGGATGAATGTTCCTAGTGGGGCAGAATGAAACATTCTGTCTTTTTGACCTTTAAAAATTTTCGAGAATTCCGTTCTTTAGACCTAATATGACTCAGGGGTGTGATTCGTACGTTGGGGTATTAATGTTATGTACCTATCGTATGTGGACTAGTGTTGATTAGTCGGATGGATTTGGTCACCGAAATGGGTACGACTTAGGTGGTACTAATCGTATGGTTGGATACGGATCGTATGGTTTGGGTTTTTCCTTTACTTAACCTTAGATTTGGTAACTTAAGTTGGGGTTGAATATGAGTGGCTCACTTTGAGTCGTATAATGGGGTACGAGTCATATCGGGGACTCGTATAGGTGACAATGTTCAATCCTCTTAGTATTCTATTCTGCTAGGGGTACGGGTTGAGGGTACGAATTATATGCTATGGATAGGACTTGGTTGGATGAGTCATATGTAGGACAGTGTTGGATCCAAAAGTTGAGGCTTTAGATATGAGTAGAGGGTACCAATCGTATCGGAGGGTACGACACATATGAGCCAGTTGTATCCCCGTGGTGGAATTTTGTACAACTTAAGTGGTGGAATTTTATGCAACTTAAGTAGGGGTATTTTGGATATTTCCCTACTCATACTAATAGGACCCCACAACTTCTAACCTACTTGGGTGAGTATTTACCCTATTATTCTATTCATTAACACTTAGAAACTATTCCTAAACACTATATAATCTTCTTGAGAGCTTTTGGGACAAAAGCTAGGGTTTCATCTTAAGAGCTTATTTGGGGATCTTGTTCGTGATTTCTCTCTATCTACTTTGGAAATTAAGGTGTGTTCTCTTCCCTCATTGTTAGTTCCAACTAAAGGCATGGTTTTCATTATTGGTTTTCATGATTTCAATATTGTATGCTTTTGGTTTTCAAATATGATTTAGGAGTTTTGTTTATAAATACTTGGTTATGGTTTCTATGGTTTTAATTATGCTTTTATATGTATTAATGGAGGTTTTGGATAATTGGATTACATGGGAATGGTTATTGGTAATTGGAATTGGTTTGGATATATATTGCCCCTAATGTGTTTCACAAAATGCTTATAAAGATATGTTCATTGCATTGATTACTTTTAAATGGAACTCTTGCTTGTTTTAAACTTGGAAAAGGAATTATGCATGGTTTAAATGCTTTGAAAAGGTAAAAGGCTAAATAGTAATGATTGTGGGGTACATGGTTTTCCCCAAGTGGTTTGATATTGTAAATGGAAAGGCACTTCAAATTCCCCTTAACAGCTTTGAACACTTGCAAGTTATTGGTTGGTATGATGATACCACTGTTAATGGATTTGGTTAGTAAATGGATAATGGTTTGGTTGTTTAGAAAAATGGTTTTAATTGGACATTAAGGGGGGGTGTAGCAAAGTTGTGGAAGGTCGAGGTCCCGAGGGGACCAAAACTAAAAACTCATATTTATCGATATAATGTTGGTCTTGGTGACGGTGTGAATAATGTCACACTTTATATTGGGGGATGTACTAGTTATCTAAGTTTATTTCCTCCGATTGTGCCGCTTCACGCACTAAGGCCCTTTCAGCAGGGGGAGTTGAACCCATATAGCTTTTGGGTGGTTTAGGATGGTAACTGTTGTAACCCAGGTAAAGGTTTTAAATACATGCTAAACCCGGTTCCCTTTTTTGGTATGGTTATATATATATATGTATATATATGGTTGTATGCATTATGGATGGTTTTACTTGGTTTTATAAATGGCATTACTTTATCCCTTATCCTGAGTTTATGCTAGAGATCACTAGCTAACCTATCTACTAGCGGTTGTATACCCATGCTATGTAGAAACCGGTTGTTCTATTCTTCCTACATAGCGATTAACTCGGGGATCAGCACTTGGATCAAAGTGGTGAATTTCCATCTTTCTGGAAAGATCTATTTCAAGTTATGGATATTTTTAGACACTTTGGTTATGATTTGGATATTGGTTTTGGCCATAGTTGGGGGCATATTTCAATCGAATATTCCAATTCTTTTGATTAGAGGCTTTGTGGTACTTTCGAGGGTTGGTATGGGCAGGATCGGTATTGGTGTCAGCCTTAGTATTGGCATTAGTATTGGGGATGACATCATGGGATGATATTGTTCATTGTTCCATCATATTATATTTTAGAATTGATTATCATTATATGTTTTGCTATCTCTTTAGTGATGCCCTGGTTTATGGCCTTTGGTTTGGTACAGTTTGTATGATTTGGTATGGTTGTATTCGATTAGGGTTGTCACGGTTGTGATCCTATCACAGTCTTCATGAGAGAAATTTAAGTATCTTTTTATATGCTCAAAATTCAGCCAACTCAGGGCAAATGGCTGGAGGTTGGGTTGGGTAACAGAAGTGGTCTTCGTGTCTCGATCGAACTTGGGATGCCCATTATGTCTAGGCCCTGATTCTGGTCATGAAAATTTGGTATCAAAGCCTTAGGTTTATGGTCAATTGGGAGTCCACAAAGTCATGTCATGTCGAGTAGAATCTATTTTACCGGTGTGTAGCGCGCCACACTCATAAGAGAGATGCTACAAGGCATTTCGAAATGTTTCACTCTCTTGGTATTCTATTCTCAAGCTTGTAGTCTAAAGTCCTAGAATCTTCTCTAATCCTTTTTTGTTCGTCTTTTAGATAATGCGTCGTAGATCTGGAACACAAAGGAATTCTTCTGTCCCATATGGGGATAATGCTGAGGGGGTACGTCCTTCGTCTGGAGTTCATCTTCGATCTCAGGGACCCATTTTTTATGGTATTAGAGTTCATCCTAATCCTACCAGTTCTCCTCAGGTCCCTCAGGTCAATGTAATTAATGCAGAATTTCATCAATCTATTCATATTATTGCTCAGTTAGTTGCTGCTCAGGCTGAGCGGAATGTATTTGGTGGGTTGTCTACTGATGCCACAAGGGTTAGCCAATTTATGAAGATAGGTCCTCCTACTTTTACTAGAGTGAAGGTAGCGAATAATCTACACGGATTCTTGGATGAAATTAAAAATATATTTCGGGTAATGCAGGCTACGAATGTGGAGTGGGTAAACTTTGCAGCTTATCAGCTCAAAGATATTGCTTATCAGTGGTATGAGAAGTGGGACAGGGATAGGGGTGATGTGGAAAAATCAGATTTGTGGGAGGCCTTTTCTAATGCCTTCTTGGATTGTTTCTTTCCCCAGGAGCTCAGGAAAGCTAAGATGGAAGAGTTTGTGAATCTTAAGTAGAAGAGAGTGACTGTCACGGAATATGCCTTTAAGTTTCATCAGTTATCAAGGTGTGCTCCTTATTTGGTGGATGACATAATAGTGAGAATGAGGAGGTTCGCTTCTAGGTTGAATCGGGACTTGATCTTGGAGATCAAGACTACTTTACTCATTAAGGATATGGCCATTTCTAGGTTGACTGTTCATATGCAGCAAGTGGAGGATGAGAAGAGTAGGCAGGTGAGGTTTGGGGATTGGTAGGGAAAGAGGAGCAGGTTTTCTGATCAGGAAAGCATGCAATCCCGGAGTGGTTGGAATGGCGGCAAATGGCAAAAAAAAGTTGGGCAGTTTGGGTTCCTTCTCTACAGCCAGTGCCCCTTACACGAAGCAGTCGGGAGACAGGCATCATCAGGGTTGTGAAAATTTTTGGGCATAGGGTACCCAATCTCAAGCGAGCAAAGGCCAGTCAGTTTCTTTATGCCCATCTTGTCGGTTCTATAGTCGACCTCATCGGGGTTATTATGATTAAGGTAGGGACAACTCCTTCAAGTGTGGCTAGCTAGGTTATCGAATCAGATATTGTCCAGTTAATAAGATTACTACGGGGATGAATAAGGTTCATGCGGCGTTATCTTCAGCTTGTATACCTGGTGGTGTTTCATCATCTTATGTTATCATTCCTGGTTCTAGTGCTGGTAGAAATTAGTTGTATGCTTTTGCATCTTGACGGGAATCTGAGGCATCACCTGATGTCGTTACTGGTATGTTACAACTCTTTTGTCGTGATGTTTATTATTTGCTTGATCCAGGGTCTACCCTTTATAATATGACTCATTATATGGCTGTATCTTTTGGTTTTGATCCCAAAGTGATTTTGGATTTTTTTCTGTTTCTACCCCAGTAGGTGACGTAGTTATTGCTAAGAAGGTCTATAGGGGTGTGTGGTATCTATTGGTGACAAGAAGACCCTAGTGGATCTGATTGAATTAGGGATGGTGATTTTGATGTTATCTTGGGTATGAATTGGTTACACTCTTTGACGCATCCTTAGACTGTCAGACTCGAAAGGTTATCTTAAAGTTTCCTAGTAAACTGATTATAAAATGGGAGGGTGGTTCTCTGGCTACTAGGGGGAGATTTACTTATTAGCTTAGATATCGGAGGTTAATCTCCAAGGGGTTTCTTTACCACCTGATCCGGGTTAAATATTCTATCTTGGAAGGTCCTTCTTTGTAGTCAGTTTTAGTGGTTAATGAGTTTCTAGAGGTCTTTCTAGATGATCTTCCTGGTGTTCCTCCGGATAGGGAAATAGAGTTTGGTATTGCTTTGCTTTTGGAATTTATCCAATATCTATACCTCCTTATAGAATGGCTCCGGCTGAGTTAAGGGAACTCAAGAAGCAACTAAAGGATCTTCTAGACAATGGTGTTATTCGTCCTTGCATTTTTGGGATGCATTGGTGTTGTTTGTGCACAAGAAGGATGGTTCCCTTTGAATGTGCATTGAATACAGGTAGTTGAATAAGGTATAGATGATTTATTTGACTAGTTCCAAGGTTCCAAGTTCTTTTCTAATATAGATCTTTGGTCGGGGTATCATCAGCTTAACATTAGGGAGGTAGATATCCCTAAGACGGATCTTCATACTCAGTATGGGCATTTTGAGTTCTTGGTGATGTCATTTGGATTGACCAATGCCCCGATAGTGTTCATGGATCTGATGAACAGAGTTTTCAGGCAGTATTTTGAACTCTCTGTCATTGTGTTTATTGATGACATTTTGGTTTATTCAAAGAGTGAGGTGGATTACTCTAATCACCATTGTGTGGTGTTTCATACCTTAAAGGAACGGTGGTTGTATGCCAATTTCTCTAAGTATGATTTTTGGTTGAGTACTTTGACTTTCTTGGGTCATGTAATTTCTAGCAATGGGATTATAGTGGATCCTCAAAAGGTTGTTGTAGTTAAAAGGTGGCCTAGACCCACGACTCCTTCCAACATCCAAAGCTTCTTGGGTTTAGCAGACTATTATAGGCAGTTTATAGAAAGCTTTTCATCGATAGCTGCTCCTTTGACGAAGTTGACTCAGAAAAAGGTCAAGTTTTCCTGGTCAGATGCTTGTGAGGGGATTTTTGAGAAGTTGAAGGATAGGTTAACTTTAGCTCCAATTTTAACCATGTCAAAAGGCAATGATATATTTTTGGTTTATTTTTATGCATCTCAGTAGGTCTTGGTTGTGTTTTAATGCATCATGGGATGGTGATTTCCTATGCTTCAATGTAATTAAAGGTGCATGAGAGAAACTATCCTACTCATGATTTGGAGTGGTTGGCGGCTGTGTTTGCTTTGAAAATTTGGTGGCATTATCTGTATGGAGTTCATGTGGATATCTTTTCTGATCATAAAGTGTACAGTATGTGTTTACTCAGAAGGAGCTTAATCTCAAGTAGAGGAGATAGCTTGAGCTTCTCAAGGACTATGATATGAGTCTTCACTATAGTTGATGATGCTCTTAACAGATTGTCCATAGAGAGTTTGGCTCATGTGGAGAAAGGAAAGTGGGAATTGGTGAAGGATTTTCATCGCTAGGCAAATCTTGCAGTTCACCTCTTAGACTCTAAGAATGGTGGTCTGATGGTGAAAGAAGTGGTTCGATCATCTCTTGGGGTAGAGATTTAAGGAAAAGCAAGTCTTGGATCCTATCTTAATGAAAATCAAGAGTTATATTCGTGCGAAAAAAGTAGTGGTGTTTGAGATTAGTAGTGATGGCACTTTACGGTCAAGGGAAGTTGTGTGTTCCTGATCTCGACGGTTTGTGGCAAAGGATTTTGGCTAAGGAACATGAGTCGCTCTATGTTTTTCATCCCATCTCGACAAAGATACATCATGATCTCAAGAAGATATATTGGTAGAAAGGTGTTAAGAGAGATGTGGTTGATTTTGTAGCCAAGTGGATGGTGTCTCAACAAGTTAAGGTTGAGCACATAAGGCCTGGTGGGTTACGTCAAGTAATTGATTTTCCAAAATGGAAATGGGAGAATATCAATACGGATTTCATTACCGGTCTTTCTCAGTCTCAAAACTAATTTGATTCAATTTGGGTCATCTTTGATAGGATAATGAAGTCCGCTCACTTTCTGCCAATGAGGACTATATTTTTTATGGATGATTATGCAAAGTTGTATCTTTAGGAGATTGTGAAGCTTCATGGGGTGCCTGTTTCAATTCTTTCGGATCGTGGTATGTAATTTACATCTCACTTCTAGCAATCTTTCCAAAGAGGGTTAGCGACTAAGGTTAGTCTAAGTATTGTTTTTCATCCATAGTCATATGGGCAAGAAGAGAGAACTATTCAGACATTGGAGGATATGCTACGGGCATGCGTTGCTGATTATGGTGGCCATTGGGTTGAGTATCTACCTTTGGTGGAGTTTGCATACAATAATAGATATTATTCTGATATTGGTATGGCCCCTTTTGAGGCATGGTATGGTAGGACGTATAGATCTCCTATTGGATGGTTTAAGCTTGGTGAGGCAGATATATTTGATTCGTATTTAGTTTATAAATCTATGGAGAAAGTGAAGGTGATTCGGGATAGGCATAAGGCTGCAAGTCACCAAAAGTCTTATGTTGATGTTAGGCATTGAAACTTAGAGTTTGAGGTTGGGGATAAGGTGTTCCTAAAGGTGTCTTCCATGAGGGAAGTAGTGCGGTTTGTCAAGAAGGGGAAGCTCAGTCCCTGGTTTATAATCCCTTATGTAATTTTGTGGAGAATTGTTAATAACGCTTATGAATTAGAGTTGACTGCTAGTTTGGGCTTGGTTTATCTGGTCTTTCATGTTTCCATGTTGAAAAATGGATTGGTAATCCTTTTTCGGTTGTTCCTTTAGAAGGATTGGGTATCTTGGATTCTCTATCTTATAAAGAGATCCCGTTTGAGATATTAGATAAGCAAATTCATTGATTGTGGACCAAGGATGTGGATTCGATTAAGATTATGTGGTGGAACTACAAGTTGGAAGAGGCTACATGGGAAGTGGATGAGGACATAAGGTCCAAGTATCCGCTCTTGTTTTCTGCTCCTGGGATTCGTGCAGAAGGTATGTGTCCTGAACACATCATTATTTTTTGAGTTTGTTAAAGAAAAGATTAATATCTTTGCCTCTTTGTTTTCGAACTATGATAAAGATTGGAATATGTTTGATAATGCAAATGACTCATGTTGGCATCTACCCTACCTTATCCGTCATTTAGCGACGAAAGTTCCTAGTGGGGGAGAATGAAACATCTTAGTTTCTGGACCTTAGAAAATTTTCTAGAATTCCATTCTCTGAACCTAATATGACTCAGGGGTGCGAGTCGTATGTTGGGATACAAATGGTATGGATCTATCGTATGTAGACTAGTATTGATTGGTAGGATGGATTTGGTTATCGGAATAGGTACGACTTAGGTAGTACGAGTCTAATGGTTGGATACGGATCGTATGGTTTGGGTTTTTCCTTTACTTAACCTTAGATTTGGTAACTTAAGTTGGGTTTAAATACGAGTAGCTCACCTTGAGCCGTATAATGGGGTACGAATCATATTCGGGACTTGTATAGGGGACAATGTTCAATCCTCTTGGTATTCTATTCTGCTAGGGGTACGGGATGAAGGTACAGATCATATACTGTGTATATGACTTGGATGGACGAGTCGTATTCCGGAAAGTGTTGGGTCCAAAGGTGGAGGATTTGGATATGAGTGGAGGGCACCAATCGTATCGGAGGGAACGACTCGTATGGGACAGTCATATACCCGATAGTCGTATACCCGTGATAGTATTTTATGCAACTTAAGTGGGGGTATTCTAGACATTTTCCACTCACCCTAATAGGACCCCACGACTTCTAACCTACTTGGGTGAGTATTTACCCTATTATTCTATTCATTAACACTTAGAAACTATTCGTAAACACTCTATAATCCTCTTGAGAGCTTTTGGGGAAAAAGCTAGGGTTTCATCTTAAGAGATACTATAGGGATCTTGTTGGTGATTTCTCTCCGTCTACTTTGGAAATTAAGGCATATTCTCTTCCCTCATTTTTAGTTCCAACTAAAGGCATGGTTTTCATTATTGGTTTTCATGATTTCATTGTTGTATGCTTTTGGTTTTCAAATATGATTTGGGGGTTTTGTTTATAAATACTTGGTTATGGTTTTCCATGGTTTTAATTATACTTTTATCTGCATTAATAGTTGTTTTGGATAATTGGGCTACATTGGAATTATTATTGGTAATTGGAATTGGTTTGGATATATATTGCCCCCAATGTGTTTGACAAAATACTTATAAAGATATGTTCATTGCATTGATTACTTTTAAAGGGACCTCCTGCTTGTTTTCAACTTGGAAAAGGAATTCTGCATGGTTTAAATGCTTTGAAAAGGTAATAGGTTAAATGGTAATGATTGTAGGGTACATGGTGATCCCCAAGTGGTTTGATTTTGTAATGGATGGACACTTGAAAGTCCCCTTAACCCAAAAATGGTGTGCTATGGATATTTGCAAGTTATTGGTTGGTATGACGATACCACTATTAATGGCCTTGGTTAGTTAATGGATATTGATTTGGTTGTTTGGAAAAATGATTTTAGTTAGACATTAAAAGGGGAGGTGTAGCAAAGTCGAGGAAGGTGGAGGTCCCGGGGGGACCAAAATTAGAAACCCATAGTTGTCGATATGAGGTTGGTCTTGGTGACCGTGTGCATGATGTCACACTTTCTATTGGGGGATGTACTAGTCATCCTGGATTATTTCCTCCGATAGTGCTGCTTAACGCACTGGGGTCCTTTCAGTAGGGGGAGCTGAACCCATATAGCCCATGGGTGGTATAGGACAGCAATTACTACACAACGCAGGTAAAGGTTTTAAATGCATGTTAAATCAGATTCCCTTTTCCGGCATGGTCATATATATGTATACGTATAGTTGTATGCATTATGGATGGTTTTACTTGGTTTTATAAATGGCATTACTTTATCCCTTATCCTAAGTTCATGCTAGTGATCACTCGTTAACCCGTCTACTGGTGATTTTATACCCACGCTATACAGGAACCTGCCATTCTACTATTCCTACATAGTGATTGACTCGGGGATCAGTATTTAGACTGAAGTGGTGAGCTTCCATCTTTCCGAAAGTCTCCATTTCATGTTATGGATATTTTTAGACACTTTGGTTATGTTTTGGATATTGGTTTTGTCCATAGTTGGGGGCATGTCTCAACCAAATATATTTACTCCTTTAGTTAGAGACTTTGTGGTACTTCTGAGGGTTAGTATGGGCGGGATTGGTATTGGTGTCAGCCTTAGTATTGGCATTGGTATTGGGCTGACATCATTGGACGATATTGTTGGTTGTTTCATTGTATTATATTTTGGGATTGATTATCATTATATGTTTTGGTATCTCTTTGGTTATGGCCTGGTTTATGGCCTTTGGTTTGGTATGTGTCACGACCCAAATGGCCATGAGTGGCACCCACACTAATATTCCTATGGGAGAACCATCTAAACCGAACCATTACTCAAATACTTAATCAATATTAGATGATATTATTATAAAATTCAACATAATAACAAATATTCAGGACTAATTATTATTAATGCAAAAATTCAAACAAACTACTTACTAAAATTTCCAAGACCCGAAAGTCCTCGTACAAGAACTACTAACAAAGATCATATCTAAAGAGATATCCAAAAATAAAGTAAATAAAGAATGTTTCATTGCCCAAAAGATGGACCAGAACAAATAAGATGACTCATGGCAGCCTGGAGATGGAGTGCTCACCCTTGGATCAAGATCTGTTATCAAACTCTAGAGTTGAGGTCATGTCTAAGCCTAGAACACTTTCTACACTCAACAAAAGAAGAGTACAGGGTAGTACCAGTACAAACCACTATGTACTGGTAGGTATCATAGGCCAACTCAATTTAATAGCATGTACACAATATAAATTAAATAACAAGTAGACAAGCATCGTCACACAACAAATATTTAATGAATCAACAGTACAGCAACAACAGGTCAAATAGTGCTCACAAACAAGCCACATAACCATCAAGAGTATCAACCATACTGTAAACAACCACAAAAATAACACAAATTTGTACACACATGCTATGGGACTTATTTTTGCCCAAATTATCATGACCTGCAGGGAACAATCTATATTCATGTACCATACCGGCGTGGTACCCAATCAGACATAAATATAAATGTACCGGCGTGGTACCCGATCCAACATAAATATAAATGTACCGGCGTGGTACCTGATCCAACACAAATATAAATGTACCAGCATGGTACCTAATCCAACACAAATATAAACATACCGGCGTGGTACTCGATCCAACACAAATATAGACGTACCGGTGTGGAACCCGATCCAATATAAATATAAACGTACTAGTGTGGTAATCGATCCAACATAAATATAAACGTACCGGCGTGGTACCCGATCCAAAATAAACATAACCAAGTATTATCAATAGCAATTTACACAACCTCACAGTATGTCACAAATGTACCAAGTTTACAAGCACACTTAAATTCATAAGACAATTTCATCAAATCAATTTTCAATAAATATTTATACACAAATCAACAATTTCAAGCATGTCCGAATATCAATCTACAAGTACCCAATTTTTGAGCATACACACAATAAGTCGAGTCTAAACTCCAATTGAACCATAACCTACCTCAACTAAAGAACTCGAATATCACTAGTCCACAAGTGTCTTGTCCTTCCTCAAATTTTTGGAATGTTCAAAACCTGTCCAAACATATAATCCTCTTAAGAAATGAATTTAATAACACCCGTTTATAGATTCTTACTCTAAAAATTTAAATCGAGAACCTAAATTATCCTAAAGTGCTAACTAATTCCGTAAAAAAAATGATTCAATTTAAAGTACGAAGAACAGTGGATGTGCCACATTCCATTTGCTGAAAGCCAGTGAAACTATGGCCAAATTCCATTTATAAAAACATAATCTAATCAATTCCAATCATTAGAGCATGATTCTATTCTCTTGTCCTATTATATCTATATATATGCATATTTATCTTAAGAAAACATTACACTTACACGATTTTTCAAGCCATTCTAAGGTTTGCTGCCAACTTAAATAAATGAATATACTTATGTCATGTATATACCAACAAAATCTCATATGTAGCCTTCGAGCAGCTTTTTCCACGATGGCACAATTGAAACTGTAATTCTCTTAACCCTCTTCCTCTCCCCTTTTATTCTTTACTGATGTTGTTATATTTATTGTCAAACCTCTACTTAATTTATTCTAGTATTGACCCCATAGGAAAATAATTAAGACTTTGACTCATTAAATCACTAACCAAACTAATTATTTAAAATACTCAAAACTTTAAATAACTCATCAAAATTTATTTGAACCCTCGAGAATGATACTAATCATTTCGTGAGTCATAATTCATGCACACAAACTATGGGAAGAACTGAAATAAGGATGATGAGAAAATTTACAAACGATCGGGAGGGTCGTTACATCAGATACCAATTAAACAACCATTCGCACCCGAACGGGCAAACAAACACAAGAAGGGGAAACAAAAAGTTACCTGAATCAACAAAAAGATGTGAATACTTGTTAAGCATGTATACTTCAGTCTCCCAAGAGGCCTCCTCAATCGGACGATTCTTCCACTGGAACTTCACCGATGCAATCTCCTTAGTCCTTAACTTACGGATAACCAAATAGCTAGTCAAGTCTATGTGTACCCCCACTTCCCCAGACTCGGAAGGTCCAATTAGTATACAACAACACAAGGCATATTATTCATCTATATATATGAAATCGTCCTATACTGACTGATAAATATAGGTGCATACTAGTGATAGGTAATGCACATGCAGGAATGAATTCAAAGTACACAATAAATACCACAACTCATCATAACTATCCTCATCAGGACCATCATCATCGTGATCAACCTCAGGACTTGTCGGATATCAACATATCATCAATAGTATCCTCCGGCCTTATCGAATATCAACATATCATCATAATAATCATTACCGAATAACATACACTAAATTACTCATAAAAAAATAGTCATACCACTATAGATTATCTATCTAGTCAATACTTCCCAACTACTCGTTATTAGCTAACCAACACTAATTATAATAGAATTACTAGCTTGTATAGTCATCACATAACCTCTAGTTATTAGCCTAAACATTATCCTTCACATAATCCTTATTCATGGGATAGCAACTAACCATTATTAATTTAATAGCCAACATCTAACATTTAGTCAAGGTTCATCACTAGACCGAAACCGCCATTTATCCACCATTCATTATTATCAACTAATCATCCTATATCTGTTAATCATTACTAGAAAACACATTATTACTTTTCACCTAACCATCTTTTATTAACTGACTTCATTCATTATCTAACCATCGTTTACCAACTAATCCTTACCTAAATATTCATTAGTTAACCATTTAGCAACAATTCAAAGTTATTCACTAGTCACCTCTTATTAACAACATCTCTTATTATCTAGTCTCATTAACACACAACTCCTCATTTATCAACTAATCAACATCACAAACTTAACCACCAATACTAACTTAGTTATCAATACCAACTAGTCTTCACCTATGCTAGACCCAACCTCACCACAAGTCACACATTAACCATCGCTAGCTACCATGTCTCAACTAAGCAAAATTCATTAACTAATACATTAGATTCCTAGCCATCACTAGTATCTAATCAATAAAGTCGTGAGCAACATACCTCATCTTCCTCCATCCCATACCAGAGAGATGTGTATATAAACATATATATATTCATAAACTATAATTGTATCCTTTATACTGATAAACACTCCTCGGATATTCAATCATTATCATAACATAACCCTTGGCCCACTAATTTATCTGGAATAGTCACAACATCATAATCACGGACTTAGGCCCATATACATATCCAAAACTCATATCGGTAATCATATTTATAAGTGACAGCATATCTCTAATTATCTCACACATAGGATGTATCTCACACATTGGAGGCATAATATAGATAGACATGTAATCGTTTATAGGATCTCTTATATCGATAGGTCATACATCATAACTACAAGGAACATCACCTCTCTAGGCCAATTTGCATATCTAAGAGAAAATAGCATCTATATAGGCCAATCATCAAGTCTAAGAGAAAATAGCATCTCTATATACCACATAATATATCTAGGAGGAATATCACCTCTAAATGTCCAATATCACTTCCACAGGAAGTATCATAACTATAACTTAAAAGCCATAATCCAGGAACATCAATACAAGTTACCAAGTTACGAAGTAAACTTATTCTAAGGTTTACTAGCCTCATCTATGTCTAGCATCTACAACTAATTCCACAAAACTTAATCCTCAATTTCCATAAATAGGCACACTATGCCCCAACCCAGGCTAAGATATCTAGTTCATCTTCTAAATGTCAAGTAAGTCATATTCAAGCCTAAGATAGCAACTTCGACTAGAACCAAGGTACTCAAGTCAAATCTACCCACCTTACGATTTCAAGACTACCACACTAGCCCAATAAGGCTAAATATATAAATCATGCTTCAAATACTAAAACCACATCCCAAACATAGGTTTACATTATATCCATGCTACAACTAATCTAAACTAGGAAGGAAAAGTAATAGGATTCAAAAGGGGTATAAACATGCCATTTTACGGGTCCCTTAGAATTAGAGCCTACAACACATTATCCTCCACAACCTTGTTAATATTCATCTAATCATCATACCTTAACCCCTCAACAAGAAATATCCATGAAGTATCTCTCAAGGAAAGATCAATCATTCCATTTAATAATTTATTTATTCTTCCATTCGGGATCATCCTTAATTATTTTATGAATGTAACTAAGCCATTTGATTTTGCGTTGTCATTATCATGGAAATTACTATCCTCTAAAAGTATCATATATCAGCCAACTTTGTGGGATATGTAAATGTTTAATTCAGCCATAAGGTCAAGTCAATAATAATTCATCTCCTCAAATTGTTCCTAATGCATAAATCCACAGCTATAACTTATGTCCTGACAATCACTAACTCAATATTTTTGAATGACAAATACTTCATGGTCAAGCCAAACCTCTATTATATCACTAACACCAATTTAAGATATACAGAGTTATTCTTATTTCTACCTAACAATATTACGGGCTTTACTTAACTCTTAATCACCTCAAGAGTGGTCCTCACACCACTAGCACATAAGTAAGGCCAAACAGAATAAATCGATTATAGGTCATTGACAGTCTAATCACCAATATCACATTCCAGACAAGTCATCGATCAAATTCTTTAGGTATCAATGACCTCTACTAATTTTTGTCAGTTTTATTTAAAACTCATTATTTTGCCAAGCATTAAGAATTCGTTCACATAAGGAACTCAAAGATAATGTCACTTAACTAGTCCTCACAAGGAACTCATTATAGTTTCAATAATAGAACTACACAAAATTTCTAAATATAGTCTCAATGGTCGGACCACACAAGGATCCCCAAACAATATCAAATAATTGAACTACACAAGGGTCTATCCACAACATCATTAAGAAAAACCTCTTATTACAGAAAATACATATCACCTCAATCTTTTATTCATGTCATTTTTTCACTATCTTTTCTCGACATCACATTCTTATATCATCCTCTTAATTTCCATACCATTAATCTCATCAGTAAAATAGTATCAAAAATAAGTAAGCACCATAGAATTTCTAGTTTCATAATAACAAGAAATCAAATAATCCTATCACATTTATCAACAAAAACAACTTAGTCAATTTTCATCACTTAACAAAAATAATTCACAATAATGATAAAAATCTAGCAACACAAGTTTAGCCAAATATCAAACACAATCAATCAATAAGTTCATACCTTTCACAAATCTTTACCAATTATCAAAAACTTTTAGACCTTATTAACAAATACCAATTAAAATCTCCTAAATTTTTATTCAAAATTATTAAGATACCAATTAGAATTGTCTAGATACTAATTGGATTCAATCTAGTAGTCAAATATTAGGACGGCACGATGGAGAGAAAGAAAGAAAAATGACTTCTACATGCCTCATAGCCTTATGAAGATTGGGTGTGGGGCCCTACACACCAATCTATGGAACTCTACTTGACATTGCTCTTATTAATAGATACCAATTGAAATCATCAGATACCAACTAAAATCTAGTAATATCACGTAAGAAAGAAGAATTTGAATTTTTCTAGTGTCCTATAGACTCTCAAAGAAAAGTACAGATGTCTCCGTACCAATCCGCAAGATTGTACTAGACATGTTCTTGTACGGCGAGATTGATGAACCTAGGGATCTAATACAATCTTTGTCACGACAAAATGGCCATGAGTGGCACCCACACTAATCTTTCTATGGGAGAACCATCAAAACCTAACCATTACCCAAACACTTAGTCAATATCAAATGATATTATTATAAAATTCAACATAATAACAAATATCCTGGACTAATTATTATTAATGCAAAAATTCAAACAAACTACTTATAAAATTTCCAAGACCCGAAATTCATCGTACAAGAACTACTACCAAAGATCATATCTAAAGTGATATCCAAAAATAAAGTAAATAAAGAATGTTTCATTGCCCAAAAGATGGACAAGAACAAATAAGATAACCCATGGCAGCCTGGAGACGGAGTGCTCACCCTTGGATTAAGATCTGCTATCAAACTCTAGAGGTGATGTCATGTCTGAGCCTGGAACACTTTTTGCACTCAACAAAAGAAGAGTACAGGGTAGTATCAGTACAAACCACTATGTACTGGTAGGTATCATAGGCTAACTCAATTTAATAGCATGTACACAACATAATCAAATAACAAGTAGACAAGCATCATCACACAACAAATATTTAATGAATCAACAATACTGCAACAACAAGTCAAACAGTGCTCATAAACAAGCCACATAACCATTAAGAGTATTAACCATACTGTAAATATCCACAGAAATAACACAAATATGTACGTACATGCTATGGGACTTATTTTTGCCTAAATAGTTATGACCTGTAAGGAACAATCTATGTTCATGTACCATATCGGCGTGGTACCCGATCCAACATAAATATAAATGTACCAATGTGGTACTCGATCCAACATAATAATAAACGTACCAGCGTGGTACCTGATCCAACGTAAATATAAACGTACCAGCGTGGTACCCAATCCAACATAAATATAAATATACCGACGTGGTACCGGATCCAACACAAATATAAATGTACCGGCGTGGTACTTGATCTAATACAAATATAAATATACTGGCATGGTACCCGATCCAACATAAATATAAACATACCGGCGCGGTACCCGATCTAACATAAACATAACCAAGTATTATCAATATCAATTTACGCAACCTCACAGCATGCCACACAATGTACCAAGTTAACAAGCACACTTAAAGTCATGAGACAATTCCATAAACTCATGTCACGTATATACCAACTAAATCTCACCTGTAACCTTCGAGCAACTTTTTCCATGATGGCACAATTGAAACTGTAATTCTCGTAACCCTCTTCCTCTCTCCTTTTGTTCGTTACTGATGTTGTTATATTTATTGTCAACCCTATACTAAATTTATTCTAGTATTGACCCTATAGGAAAATAAATTAAGACTTTGACTCATTAAATCACTAACCAAACTAATTATTTAAAATACTCAAAACTTTAAATAACTCATAGAAATTTATTTGAACCCTCCAGAATGATACTAATCATTTCGTGAGTCATAATTCATGTACACAACCTATGGGAAGAACTAAAATAAGGATGATGAAAAAAATTTACAAACGATCGGGAGGGTGGTTACAGTATGGTTGATATGGTTTGGTATGGTTGGACTCAGTTGGGTTGGTCACGGTCGTGATCCTATCCCAAAGTCTTTATGAGATAAATTACACTATCTTATGATATACTCGAAATTCAACCAACTCAGGGCAGACGGGTGGAGGTTGGATTGGGTAACCAGGGTGGTCTCCGAGTCTCGGTTGGACTTGGGATGCCCATTACGTCTAGGACTTGGTTCAAATCGTGACAACTATCATTCTTATTGAATCGGTTTACACTTCACTCTCACATAGGTGATTCCTAAATGTTCAATCCTTTATATCAAACTATTTGATCAAATTTACAAAAAAAACTAGAAACTGTTAAAAAGCTACAAATCATAAGTCTTATCCTTGTTTCTAAAACATTGTCTTTATCATGAGAATAGGTTGAGTATATTGACAATGTTGAATCGTCAGTCTTAACTTTGTTTGATCTTCTTGAACCTCGCTCTTGGGATCTCCATTCAGCTTGGAAGAGTTACCGCCATGATAACTTGTCCTAGGCCATAAACCCATTTCTTTCGATATTATCCCAACTCCCTCTCTAGATAGGCCTTTTGTAAGTGGATCTGACATATTATCCTTTAACTTCATATAGTTAACTGTGAGAATTCTACTAGAGTGTAGTTCTCTAACAATATTATGTTTCTGTCTTATATTACAAGATTTACCGTTGTATATTATGCTCGCTGCCCTACTTATCACTGCTTGAATATCACAGTGTATACATAGTGGTGCCAAAGATTTGGGCCAATAAGGAATATATTCAAAGAAATTTTGTAGCCATTCAGCTTCTTCATCGACTTTATCTAATACGATAAACTCGAATTCCATTGTAGAGAGGGAGATACAAGTCTATTTGAATGATTTTCAAGAGACTACTCCACCACCTAAAGTAAATATATATCCACTCATAGATTTTACTTCATTCAATCCGGTGATCCAATTTGCATCACTATATCCTTTGATTACCGCAAGATATTTATTATAGTAAAAAGCATAGTCTTGAGTATGTTTTAGATACCCTAAAACTCTTTTCATTGCCATCCAATGAGTTTGATTGGGATTACTCGTGCACCGACTCAATTTACTAATAGCACATGTTATATATGGTTGCGTATAATTTATGATATACATCAAATTTTCCAACACTCTTGCATAGTACAACTGTGAGTCACTTTCACCTTTATTCTTTTGAAGTAAAAAGCTCTCGTCTAATGGAGTTTTGGTAGTACCAAAATCCAAATACTTGAACTTATCAAGTACCTTTTCATTGTAATGAGTCTATGACAACGCCAACCCTTATGGAGTTTTACGAATTCTTATCCCTAATATAACATCCGCAAATCCAAGATATTTCACATTAAACTTGCTTGCAAGCATTTATTTTGTAGCATTTAAGTCAAAAATGTCTCTACTGATGTTCAACATATCATCCACATACAAACAAAAATGACTTGTTGATTTGGAGTGTCTTTATTATAAACACATTTATCACATTTGTTTATCTTGAAACCGTTGTCAATATAGTTTGGTCAAACTTTGCATGCTACTATTTGGGTGCTTGTTTTAGTTCATAAAATGTCTTAAAAAGTTTGCACACTTTCTTTTCTTTATCAGGAATGATCAAACCCTCAAGTTGTTCCATGTAAATTTCTTCCTCCAATTCTTCATTTAAGAATGTTGTTTTCATATCCATGTGATAGATTTCAAGACATATACCGCTACTAAGGCAACTAACATCCGAATGGATGTTATCCTTGTTACAAATGAGTATGTATCAAAATAATCAAGGCCTTCTTTTTATCTAAAGCTTTTCACAACAAATCTTTTCTTGTATTTGTCAATAGTACCATTAGCTTTTATTTTTCTTTTAAAGATCAATTTGGAACCTAAAAATTATTTTCTGGAGAAAGATCAAATAACTCAAGATCAAATAACTCCCAAGTGTGGTTTCTCAAAATTGAATCAATCTCATTATTGACTGCCTCTTTTTAAAAGGAAGCATCTGAATATGACATCGCTTTTTAAAATATTTGAGGCTCATTTTAAAGAAGAAATGTTACAAAATTTGATCCAAAGAAAGTTGACGTTCTTTGACGTGTATTGTGCCTTGGATTCTCATCATTAAGTACGTTCTCGTTTGGTTAATCTCAATATCGTTTAGACCCTCCATTCGACTGTTCATGTCCAATTTTACATGGATAAACGTATTCAAAGAACTCAATATTATCTGATTCAGATATCAATTTTATTGATATTTGGCTGTTTGAAATTATGAATCAAACATCGATATGCTTTACTGCTTTTGTCATATCCAATGAACACACAGTCCATAGTCTTAGGTTCTATTTTTACCCTTTTAGATACATGAACTTGGAGTTTCGCTAGACCCCCCACACTTTGAAATATTTAAAGTTGGGTTCCCTTTCTTTCCATCTTTTATATGGAATTGAATCTGTTTTACTATGGGGCACTCTATTGAGTATTCGGTTAGTTGTAAGGATAGCTTCCCCGCAAGTTTTATGGTAAACCTAAACTTATGATTAAGATATTCATCATTTTCTTTAGTGTTCAATTTTTCCTTTCAACAATACCATTTGATTGGGGTGAATACGGGGCAGTTGTCTACACATATCTCTGCAAAAAGAGATTTATATTCTCCATCACTATCACTTCTTATCATTTTGATATTTTTATCTAACTAATTTTCAACTTTTATTTTATATTGTCTAAATGGATTTGTTGCTTCATCCTTACCATTTAGCAAATAAACATAACAGTACCTAGTACAATCGTCGATAGTTATAAAATACTTTTTTCCACCACGAGATATTGTTGATTTTATATCACAAATGTTTGTGTGGATTAAGTCTAAGGGATTGGAATTTCTTTCAACAGATTTATATTGATGCTCCATATACTTTTATTCCACACACGTTTGACTGTTTTATTTATTGCACTCAAAGTTAGGCAACAATTAGTTTTTCAAAGTTTTGTAATTGACATGTCCTAAACTTTCATGCCATAATTCATTTAACTCAAGAAAGTAAGAAGAAATAAAACTTTTATTGATATCAACAGTAAATACAGTGATCTTAAATAGGCCCTCGCTGAGGTAACCTTTTCCTATATACACTTCTACTTTGCTAATTAAAACCTTATCGGAAACAAACATCTAAATCCATATTTGGTCAAAAGGGATATAGAAACTAAGTTCTTAAAGGGATATAGAAACTAAGTTTTTTCTCAACTCCAAAACATGAAGGACGTTGTTGAGTGTCAACACCTTACCTTATGTCATTTTCAAGCAAATTTTTCTCATTCCTTCAGTTTCTGATTTTGCGGAGTCAGCCATATAAATATTCTTCTCATCTTGAGCTGAAACATACGATGCAAATAACTCCTTTATTGGCATATACATAGCGGTTGACACCAGAATCAATCCACCAAACTCGAGGATTACCCACCAAGTTGCATTTTGAAAGTATGTTGCACAGATCATTGACTTTATTTTTGGATTCAGCCATGTTGGCTTGATCCTTCTTCTTTATTTCTTAGGGGGCCGATAATCTATAAATTTATGATTAACCTTGCCACAATTAAAGTAATTTCCTTTGAATTTTCCTTTGAAGGATTGCTTTGTTGTCCAGAAGCTTCTTTCATTTCTTTGAGCTGTTGAGGTCATCCTCCACAATATTTACTCCAGTAATTATGGAATCCCCTTTTGACCTCTTCTCAGCTGCTTTGTCATCTTCTTTAAAATGCAACCTTACAATGAGGTCTTCAACAGACATCTTCTTCCTTTTATGCTTCAAATAGTTTTTGAAGTCCTTCCATAAAGGTGACAACTTCTCTATTATAGCCGCTACTTGAAAAGCCTCAGTCATAATCAAACTTGTAACAAAGGTTATGCGATTATCAAGAACAACTTTAATATGTTCAAGTAAGACATTCACTATGTTTATACCTTCTGCCAGGAGATCATAGATGATTACTTACAATTCTTTCACTTGAGAGACGGTAGTCTTACTGTCTATCATCTTAAATTCAAGAAAATTTGCAATAATAAATTTCTTAGTTCTAGCATCCTCGATTTTATATTTTCATTCCAAATCATCCCACAATTCTTTTGAGGTTTGCATACCATTGTACGCATTGTACTAGTCGTCTTGGAGACCACTCAGTATATAATTCTTACATAAGAAGTTTGAGTGTTTCCATGCCTACATTATCATAAAACATTCCTTGTCCGATGTCTCTTTGGGAAATTCTAGAATATTTTCAGAGATGAACCTTTAAAGACTTGGAGTCGTCAAGTAGAAGAACATATTTTGCGGCGAACATTTGAAATCCACTCCCGAAAACTTTTTGGGCTACTCCGTTGGTGTCATAGTGGGTGTAGTACTTGTACGACTTATCGTAGCAATAGTTGTTGCTGCTACAATTAACATTCCATCATTTTCATGACTTTCAACAAACATTTTTTTTCACAAAGAGGCAACCAACTTAGTATGTCAGAATACTAATTAAAATTTAAAAAAAAAAACTTTAAACACCAACTTGTTTCTAATTTACCGAAGAAGTTTTTATGTTCTTCTAATCGTCAACCGAATGAACTTTAACTCATGATGAAGTTTTTATATCTTCAAATCACTATTAAGTTCAAGTAGAGTAGAAAGCCAAAAGCTTTAATCTCCAAAAACACAAAAGTACAGAGAGTTCAATGAATTGATTAATTTTATACGTTCTTCAAATTGAATTCCCACACTGATTTCTCGGTGAAGTTTTTATATTCTTCCAACCAAAGGAGTAGAAAATCACAAGACTTTAATAGCCACAAAATCAGTCTCAATAAAGATTACAGAAGTACTTTCTTTACAAATGGTGATATATCTTTATTTTCACCAAACAAGCACAAGAAATAAATATTTTTTGATAAATTCCATAAGATTGTTATCCTGGGTACAAAATCTGTACATTTTAGTACGAACTTCAATACTAAATTCAAGAACTACAATGAAGTTACAACTTCAAACACAAGTTCAAATAAATAATCAAATGAAATATTAAAATGAAGTGTTTATCAACTTTAAGAAATAAAGATAAAGATGAAAATGTAGATTCAAGTCCACCGACTTCATGGTGTGTCCTTAAGTAATTTATTCCCCTTAAGTACCCTAGGTTATGAAATCTTTAGTCCTGGGATAAAATGATTCTCTTTCAGAAAATAGTGGTACCTCAAATTTTCTGAAGCGATGAACTCACTCAATGATTTGATGATCACACAAGAGTTATTAGACGAAGAAGAAGAAGAAGAAGAAGAAGAAGAAGAAGAAGAAGAAGAAGAAGAAGAAGAAGAAGATTGTTTTTCAACTCAAAATCATGTCTTTACCAGATAAAAAATTAGGAATTTATAGCTATCAAAGTGTTGCTTCATGAAGAGAAGCAATGGTTCAGAAAGGTGCACCCCTTCATAAAGGTGCAGCTCTTTGGAAAAAGGTGCAATTCTTCAGATAAGTCACAACCCATTGAAAAGGTCATAACCATCCAAATCGAAAAGGTGTCTATTCAAATTGCATCCATTCTCTTGGTGTTTTTTTAAAAAAAACACCTATTAATTTTTCATTCACATCTCTTAAAATCCCAACAACTTGTGGTATTACACTAGATATATTATTGTTGTTATTTCATCCTCACAAGAATTTGGAGAGTGACATGATTGTTGAATCTTTTTCTTATTGCATTTATTATAAAAATCATGGAGTTCTAATGAAGATCATTGAATTATGCTGAAATAAAGTTCAATACTTAATTGAATATTTAGTACATAGTATATTCACACGACCCAAATCGGGGCATTGCCATAATGGGCATCCCAAGTCCAACCAGGACCGGGGACCACCCCCATTACCCAACCCAACCGCCAAATGCATACCCTGAGTCAGATGAATTTTGAGCATACAACAAGATAGCATTTTGGAAAATTTCGGACTCTGAAATAGGTCCATAATTGTGACCAACCCAAGCAAGTCCAACTTTCCAATACCCAACTAATAACCATACCAAAACCAAAACAATAACCAAGAACGAGTCTATAACATAATAGGATGGAACAATCATAAATATAGTCAAACAATATCAACCATAATACCAATATCAATACCAAGGTTGGCACCGCCCATACTAACCCATAGTAGTCCTATAAAGCCTCTAACCGAAAGTAAAACAATATCCGATCGGGGCATGCCCCCTACCATAGCCAAAACCATAGTCTATAAGATTACCAAAGTAAACTAATACATCCATGACATGAAATAGAGCCTTCCAGAATATGAAAGCTCACCACTTTAATCCAACTGAGCTGATCCCAAAATCTAATCACTGAACAGGATGAGTAAAATGGTCGGTTCCTACATCGCATGGGCATACAGCTGCTCAAAGATGGATTAGCGGGTGAATGCTAGAATGCACTCAGGATAAGGATAAAATAATGTCAATCTTTAAAACCAAGCAAACAACCATATGCATATACCACCATACATATGTATAATTTATGTTAGGAAAGGGAACCGGGTTTAGTATGCCTTTAGAACCATTGACCAAGGTATGTGTAGATTAACCATCCTAGAACCACCCCCGATCTATATGGTCCAGTGTAACCCCCTGAATGGGCTCCAATACGTGTAGCCACACGAACCAGAGATACCATAGGAGTAGGGGATTCTCGAGTACCCCTCGCACTCTATGATACATATGTCCAAGTGTAATTAGGGGATTCTCGTGTATCCTATAAGTATCATGTATGGTTTCCATGAAAAATCCTTATATCGACAAACTTGAGTTTCCAGTGTTCGTCTATTAAACTCACACCTTCACGGTTAGCTATCACACCCCGCAATTATTGGCCAAACAAACCACCAATTCTATTTATTATTAACTAAGGCTATATGTAGTGGTATCTTCATAACAACAATAGCTTGCAAGCAATGTCCTTAGCCATCCTTTTTAAGGAATACAAGGGATTCCCATATACCCATTGATTACATTATCAAGCTGGCTTGGGGGTATCCCATGTACCCCATAAGTGATTCTTATTATGTTTGCTTGGGGGATTCCCTTGTACCCCTCAAGGTTTTCTATTAGACCAACCATAACCCCCAAGACCTTACCATTTAACCATTCCAAACCATTTATACCATTTAGGTTCCATTACCAACTTATACCATGCATAGTTAATAAAAGTCCAACAATTTAACCAAAAATATTTTCATAGGTAATTTATCAAAAAAGTTGGGGGCATAGTGTTTCCAAAGCCAAAACCAAGACCGGTTAACCATTCCCATGCAATCAAATGTTCATACGACCATAATAATATGAAAACTATAAGTAAAAGACAAGGAAAACCATAACCAACCATTGTAACCAAAACCCCCAACATATATTTGTAAACTCAACACCATATAATATTTATGCCAAATAAACAATTCATAAAACATGCCTCTAGTTGGAACTAACAATGAGGGAGGAGCACATGCCATCGATTACGAAGATAATGGAGATAAATCACCTTTGTAAGCCCCAAATTTATCCTATTGATGAAACCCTAGCCTTCCTTAACCCAAGAGCCTTGAGAGAATTTGAGAGTGTTTAAGAGAGTTTGATTGATTGCAAATAGGTTAAATGATATCTCAAAAGTATTATAAGTTGTGGGGCCTTAAGAGGTTAAGAGGAGAAATGTCCAGAATACCCCCAACTTAAACTGTTTAAAGTTCCTGCAGGATGGTACGACCACCCCACCCCAACTATACCCTAGGGTACGAGTGGTACCCCTATCTCGTACCCTAGGCCTCCTCTTGGACCCCAATATTGTCCAACATACGACCACCAAGTCCAAACTATACCCAACCATATGACTAGTATCATGAAATCATACCCTAGGCAGAATAGAATCACCAAGGCTTAACTAAAGGCAACATACGATTGACACCTTACCATTGGTACCCTAAGGTACGACTAGTATAATCCAACCATACCTTGGGCAGAAACCAACCAACCCACACTAGTTACCATACGACCAAGACTATCCCAATCGTACCCTATCATATGAGAAGTACTCCAAATCGTATGATGTCCAAAAATTGAGAAAATTTCTAAGGGTCAAAACCCAGGGTGTTTCAGTCTCCCCAACTAGGATCGTTCATCCTCGAATGACGGCCAAGGTAGTATAAGAACGAGTTATACCCCAACATAACCATTCCAACCTTTAACTAAGAAAACAAAGATGTGATCAAGAACACATACCTTCTACATGAATATCCAGAGCAAAAAACAAATGCAGATATTTGGACTTCAAGTCCTCTTCCGTTTCCTAGATAGCCTCTTCCACCTTATGGTTCCTCCATAGACCTTAACCAAGGCCACATCCTTGGTCCGTAATCGACGAACCTACCGATCCAAAATCTCAATCGGGATCTCTTCATAAGATAGATAATTTGAGATACCCAATCCTTCCAAAGGAACAACCGATGAAGGATCACCTAAACACTTTCTCAATACAGAGACAAGAAATATCGGATGAATGGAAATTAACCTAGAAGTCAACTCTAATTCATACGCCACACTACCAACCCTCTTCAAAAATGCATAAGGACCAACATACCGAGGACTGAGCTTCACTTTTTTCTTGAACTGCATCACTTCCTTCAGGGAAGAAACCTTTAGGAATACCCTATCCCTAACCTTAAACCCCAAGTCTCTACACTTTACATTCATATGGGACTTTTGGTGACTTTAGACAGCCTTAAGCCTATCCAAAATCACCTCCACCTTCTCTATAGCCTAGTAAACCAAATTCGGGCCAAACATATCGGCCTTACAAAGCTCGAACCACCCAATAGGAGATTTATACCTCTTATCATAAAATGTCTCAAAAGAGGCCATCTCAATACTAGAATGGTGACTATTATTGTAAGCGAACTCTACAAGAAGTAGATGCCCAACCAAATTACCACCATAGTCAATACACATGAATGAAGTATATCCTCCAACATCTGAATAGACCTTTCTGCTTGCCCATCCACCTGTAGGTGAAAAGTAGTACTCAGACTAACCTTAGTACCCAACCCCTTCTTAAATGACTGCCAAAAGTGAGATAAAAACTACATACCACGATCAGAGACAATTAAAATAGGTACCCATGCAGCTTTACAATCTCATGAAGATACAACTTCACATAATCCTTAGCCAAAATGTTAGTCCTCACTGGCAAGAAGTGAGCCGACATATCATCTTATCCACGATGACCTATACCGAATCAAATTGATGTTGTGGTCGAGGAAAATTGGCAATGAAATCCATGTTGATCACCTCCCATTTCCATTCCGAAAATTTAATTTCTTGATAAAATCCTCCAGGCCTCATGTGCTCAACTTTCACCTGTTGACACACTAAACACTTGGCCATAAAATTTGCTGTATCTTTCTTCATACCATTCCACCAATACATCTCCGTAAGGTTATGATACATTTTCGTCGAACTAAGATGAACAACATAGCTCATGATGCACCTCGATCAATATCCTTTCTCGCAAACCATCGATGTCGGGAATATATAACCTCCATTGGTACCTCAATGTACCACACCATTAATCTCAAGCACCATCACATTTTGCCTGCCAACATCACCCTTGATTTTTGTTAAGACAAGATCTAGCATTTTCTTCTCTTGACCTATGCACCAAGAGACGACCGCACCATTTCCTGTACCAGCACATCACCTTTTTCAGAGTTCAAAAGGTGAACTCCAAGATTATCCAAGCAGTGAATATCCTTCACCAACTCCTGTCTCTTTATATCCATATGAGCTAAACTCTCCATGGAAAACCTACTAAGAGCATCAACAACCACGTTAGCTTTACCTAAGTATTAGTGAAGACTCATATCATAATCCTTGAGAAGCTCAAGCCATATCTTTTGCCTGAGGTAAGCTCTTTCTGAGTGAACACATACTATAGACTCTTATGATCAAAAAAATATCCACATGCACTCCATATAAATAGTGCCACCAGATTTTCAATGCAAACACCACCGCTAAAAGCTCCAAATCATGAGTAGGATAGTTATTCTCATGTACCTTCAACTGCCTAGAAGCATAGGCTATCACCTTCCCATGCTGCATCAAAACACAACCAAGTCCCACCCGAGATACATCACAGTAAACCACAAACCCCTCGTTACCTTTAGGAAAAGTTAAAATCAAAGTCAAAGTTAGCTTATCCTTCAGCTTCTCGATACTACCCTCGCACGCATCCAACCAAAAGAACTTTACATTCTTCTGAGTCAACATAGTCAATGGGAAAGCTATAGTCAAAAAACTTTCCATAAACCTCATATAATACCAAGACAAACCTAAAAAGCTATGAATATCAATTGTAGTCGTGGGTCTAGGCCACTTCTTAACCACCGTCACCTTTTGTAGATCCATATGATCCCCTCACTAGAAATAATATGACCCAAAAAAGTGACAGAGTTCAACCAAAATTTACATTTTGATAATTTAGCATACGACCGTTGTACTTTCAAGGTCTGCAATACCACACGAAGGTAATTGGCATAATCCACCTCACTCTTAAAGTACACTAAAATGTCATAAATGAACATAATGACAAACAGATCCAGAAACCGAAGGAATACCCTATTCATCAAATCCATGAATACCGCTGGGGCATTAGTCAAACCATATGACATAACCAAGAACTCAAAGTACCCATGCCGAGTATGAAATATCGTCTTAGTGATATCTATCTCCCTAATCTTAAGTTGATGATACCCAGATAGAAGATCTATCTTTAAAAAGAATTTGGCACCTTACAACTAGTTAAACAAGTCACCAATTCTAGGAAAAGGATATTTGTTCTTAACCGTTACTTTATTCAACTATTGATAGTCAATGCACATCCGAAGGGAACCATCCTTATTATGCACGATTAACACTGGTACACCCCACGAGGATACACTAGGATGGATGAAACCCTTATCTAAAAGAACTTTAAATTGCTCGTTGAGTTCCTTCAACTCAGTCGAAGCCATTGTATAAGGAGGAATAGATATTGGAAGTGTCCGAAACCAAATCAATCCCAAACTCAATCTCCCTATCCAGGGGAACACCAGGAAGTTCATCAGAAAAGACCTCAGGAAACTCATTCACCACCAAAACCGAATGAAACAAAGGACTTCCGAGTTAGAATTTTTAACCCAAACTAGATGATAGAGACACCCCTTGAAGATTAATCTTCGAGCTCTGAGATATGATATAAACCTTCCGATAGGAGATAGGGAACCACCCTCCCACTCAATAACTGGTTCACCAGGGAACTTAAAGACAACCTTATGGGTCCGACAATCTAAGGATGCGTAGCATGAGTATAACTAATCCATCCCTAGAATAATATCAAAATCTACCATATCTAATTCAAACAAATCCACCAAAGTCTCCTTACTACCAACAGATACCACATAACCCCTATAGACTCTTTTAGAAACTACAGAGTCACCTACCATGTAAAAATAAAAAAAGGATCTGAAATAACCTCAAGATCAAAACTAACATACACAGCCACAAATAGGGTCACATAAGAGAGAGTGGACCCCAAATCAAGTAAATAAGACATATTATTAGAAAAAAGTTATAACGTACTAGTCACGACATCAGGCGATGACTCAAACTCATGTCGAGCCGCAAGAGAATATAACTAATTTTGGCGTATGTTGGTACTAGAAGCAGAAACAAATGCAGAAGTAGCACTCCTGGGTGCAGGAGCAGATGAAGAGGCAACTGGAACCTTGTTCACCTCTGAAGCAACCTTACCAACTGGAAAGTTTCTAAGCATATGTCCTGGATGGCCACATTTGAAACACATGTCCCTTTAATGATATGGAACAAACAAGAGAATACAAAATCACACCCCAAAACAGTCCACAAATCACAACAAATCATGGACCAAATGGAAACCTCTCTCGAATTCACTATCTAGAATAAGAAAGAAGATGATACAAGGTGTTAATACACCAAAACAACCATCCAACAACAAGTTTAGCAACACAAGATGAAGCTCCACAATATTACAATAACAACAAGAACAAACGGATTACATTAACAACATAAGAAGCCGAAATTAAAACAAGATACAAGATAGATAGTTAGACAAGTGTTGATGTAGTCTTAACAACCCAAGAGCATATTCCACTCTTGGACCTTTAACACTTCACACAGCATACACCTAACTCTTACAATTGACACAAGAGAGGCGTCCACCACCCAAGCACCAACGTATCAAGCAAAATGCCACACATAAGAGAATCTACCTTTATGTTATGCCCTAGTTTTGATTGTGGACTCTTTCTCTCTAAGAGGAGTGTTCTTTATTTAACATTCATAAAAACTACCAACTAAAACCCTACAATGTTCAATTTATATTACATTACAAAATAAAAGACAAAAGTCTAAAAGACCCTTTAATGAAAAGGGCTCCAAAAATAGCCCATGGAGTGTGCTTGGGACGGTTTTAGGCTTTCTTCACACTTAGACTTGTGCACTCTTTAGGTGGTATTCAAAATACTCAAAAACTGTTCATGATTATGATCGTACTTGTATCATCCTCTCCATCTTAAGAGAAATTTAACAATAAATTCACGGCTTCACCTTATGCAATTGGCCCTCCAAAAGAAACCACCCAAAATGGTCCGTAAAATATCAAGAAAGTGCACAAAATAATCCACAAAAATAAACAAAGGGAACCTGAGGATACAATGAGAACAAGTCTCGGCTAACATCTTTATTTTGAACCTCGGCTTTCTCTCCATCTTGAGCCTTGTCTTCAATCTCATCCGAAATAAGTCTCCTACCATCATACAAGCATTGTCGTAGACCCCTTATCCGTCATGTTCTTTTCTACCATTCACCTCTATATGGACATGTCGGGTTTGGTGTAATGAAGCTTCGGTTGAAAGGCTTGCTTTGGTTAAGTGGGGTTTTGGTTCTGGAGTTTGGATGGGAGGAAATTGGCTTCCAAGTCCTCCTTGTTGGACCTAATCAACTTGCGGGGGAAGTGGTCTATCTTGTTCTCGATTTTGAGGGCTATTTGGAGCTTGGATTGTGGCATTATGTGGTGGTCTTGGAGGATTAGTCATTGGAAGTAAAGTTTCGGGAGTAAAAGCACGAGAGTTCCTTTGACTCTCTATTCGATCCAATCTCTCACTCATAGTTACCACATCCGAGTCAATTTTTCAAGACCCACATTTGCCCTAGAAATGTCTCAGGACAAAGCATCAAGAAGGGCCAAAATGGTTTCCATTATGGCCAAAAGTTACCTACAAAACAACAAACAAGTTAGTTGTACAAGAATGGTCCTCACACTCCCTCTCTATTGTTTTGTCTCTCGGATTTTTCACACTTTGATCTCACAAGTGTTGTAACCTTGCTTGTAATCCATGAAGAATTGAGAGGTGTACCAAGTAATACAACGAGTCAAAAGAATAAGACACACAAAGGAACGTATACACGAAGAACGGTTTCAAAACTAACTTACATTCTAGTACTAGCTTGTAAGTTAGTAATGGAATCAACAAACGAAACTAAAGAAACAATAAAATGAAACTAAGAAATCTAAAATTTGAGCTTAAAAATTATTGATGAACAGTAAAAATATGATGATGTGGCAACCCTCAATTGGTCATGGTTTTATCAAGTTTTATTGTCCAAGGTTCAAGTCTTGACCAATTTTTGATCTGGATTGGTGGAATTGTTTAAGGAGGGAAAGAATAAGTCTTGGAACTCTTTTTCAACTCAAGTTTCAAGACTTGGACTTTTGTAGTATTTTCCCTTAAAACAAGGCCCTCAAAACATGAAAGTTGGTTGGAAAAGGGTTGTATAGTATTTGAGTGGTTGGAAGTGGTGGTAAAAGTCTTTGATGACTAACAAATACTACATCTCCATCCTTCACCCTCTTAGATCTAACATCCACTTTTTTTCAATAAAAGATGAAGATTGGTAAAGAATACCAAGAACACCAAGAACACAAACTTTTAAATCTTGGAGTCTAAGGTTCAAGTTGGTCTCACACTTCAATCAACACTTTGTTAAGTTCCACCTTTCAACAAGAAGTTCTTAAGCAACCAATTCACAACAATAACTCAAGGCCAAGCTCAAGAACTCAACAACAACAACAACAACACTAACCTTCAACAATAAGGATCAA
The DNA here is from genome assembly GCF_002878395.1 of Capsicum annuum. Classification (NCBI taxonomy): domain Eukaryota; kingdom Viridiplantae; phylum Streptophyta; class Magnoliopsida; order Solanales; family Solanaceae; genus Capsicum; species Capsicum annuum. Next base: position 25,585,230 of record NC_061121.1, on the reverse strand, counting down.
CACATGGCTATTTCAAGTTCACAACAACAATGTCAATATTATAAGCTCAACCTTTAGATCTAGACACTTTTAGTGTTGGTGAGAAAGAACCAACACTAGAAACACACTAGACAAAAAAAAGAACTAAAAGATATAGTCAAGAAAAACAAGAAAATCTCGGCCAAGACAACAACACAACACAATTTTTGGCCAAGAACACAAAAATGGACAGATTGCTATTTTCTGGAATTTTTCAGTTTTTATCAACTTTTTTTTTTTGACTAATCAAACCCAAGATTGGCTTTGTGCGAACAAAACCCAGCCTTTATTTGATACCAAATGATATGGAATAAACAAGGGAACACAAAATCACACCTCAAAACAATCCACAAATCACAACAAATCGTGGACCAAATGGGGACCTCTCTCGGATTCACTATCTAGAACAAGAAAGAAAAGAATAGAAGGTGTTAATACACTAAAATAGCCAGACAACAACAAGTTTAGCTACATAAGATGAAACTCCACAACATTACAATAGCAACAAGAACAAACAGGTTACATTAACAATGCAAGAAGCCGAAACTAAAACAAGATACAAGATAGATAGTTAGACAAGTGTTGATGTAGTCTTAACAACCCAAGAGCATATTCCACTCTTGAACCTTTAATACTTCACACAACAAACACCTAACTCTTACAATTGACACAAGAGAGTCGTCCACCACCCAAGCACCAACCTATCAAGTAAAATGCAACACACAAGAGAATTCACCCTTATGTTATACCCTAGTTTCGGTTGTGGACTCTCTCTCTCTAAAAGGAGTGTTCTTTCTTCAACATTCATAAAAACTACCAACCAAAACCCTACAATGTTCAATTTATATTACATTAAAAAATAAAAGATAAAGGAATAAAAGACCCTTTAATGAAAAGGGCTCCAAAAATAGCCCATGGAGTGTGCTTGGGATGTTTTGGGCCTCCTTCACACTTAGAATTGTGCACTCTTTAGGTGGTCTTCAAAATACTCAAAAAGTGTCCATGATCGTGATCGTACTAGTATCACCTCTCCTCATCACAGAAGCCCCAATGTAACCAACCATAGAACCTATAAAAAGGACATGATGAGGCCGAGTGAGCCCCACTAGCCTAAGATTGGGCACCCTGTGCCCTAAAGCTATTGCCCACCCTATTGATGCCTATCACTCGACTACTTCGGTTAGGGAGCACTAGTTGTAGCAAAAGAACTAGAACTTCCCTACTTCTTCTTTGGCCACTTACCACCATCCCGACCACTTTTTTGTTGTTCATCCTGCTTAAAAAAATTAAACTTCTTACCCTGCATTCCCCTACCTTAGCCTACTTTCTCTTTTCCTCCTCTACCTATTACATATGAACGAATAACCTTGAGACATCCATGTCCTTGATCAACAATGCAGTCTTTCTTTCAAGGATCAAATCCTGAGATAGTCCTGAAGCAAACTTTCTTATATTGTCCCTCATATCAAACACCATTTCTGGAGCATACCTAGACAACTGATGGAATTTCAAGGCATACTCTTTAATCGGCATCTTTCCCTACTCTAGATTAATAAATTCCTTTGTTTTTATTTCCCTCAACTCCTATGAAAAGAAGCAATCCAAAAAAGAATTAAGGAAAGTCTCCCACAAAGATGACTCCTTAAGCTCACCCTTTTTTAGATCCCACTCCTTGTACCATTGGTACCCCACATCCTTTAGCTGATAGGAGTTAAAATTCACCCCTTCTACATTTATGGCCTGCATAACCCTAAAGATTTTTTCCATCTCATCTAGAAAACCTTGAGGATCCTCCTCTACCTTAACACCAATAAAAGTTAAAGGATTCAACCTCATGAACTAGCCAGCCCTTGTGGCCTCAGAAAATGGAATACCAGATGCACCACGCTCAGCCTGAGAATGTACCAATTGAGCAATCACATTAGTTAACTAACAAAATTCTACATTCGTCACGTCTACTTATGGAGCTTGAGAAGGACTAGAAGGAATAGATGAAACTACAGAGAAATTAGGGACTGGACCACTAGACCGAGTATGGATCCCATAAGAAGAGTGTGTCCCATCAACATCATCTCTAGTTGAGACAGAGGAGTTTTCATTCGTATTAGATCTTTGAGGCATGATCTGAAAGGAGAACAAATAAGAATTAGAGAAGATTCCTGGACTTAGACTCCAAGCTTGAAAATAGAACATAAAGAAGAGAAATATTTCCTAAATGCCTTATAGCCTCTCTCTTATGAGTATAGCGCACTACATAACCTTAAAAGAGAATCTACTCGACACGGCTTTGTGGACTCCTAATTGACCATGAACCTAAAGCTCTGATACCAACTTGACACGACTCAAATCGGGGTCTTGTTGTAATGGGCATCCCAAGTACAACCAGAATTGGGGACTACCCCCATTACCCAACCCAACCGCCAAACGCATACCCTGAGTTAGGTAAATTTCGAGCATATAACAAGATAGCATTTTGTACAATTTCAGACTCTGGGATAAATCCATAACCATGACCAACCCAAGAAAGTTCAACCATCCAATACCCAACCAATAACCATACCAAAACACAAACAATAATGAAGTACGAGTCCATAACATAATAAGATGGAACAATCATAAATATAGTCAAATGGTATTAGCCATAATACCAATACCAATGCCAAGGCTGACACCACTACCAACACTGCCCATACCATCCCATAGTAATCCCACAAAGCCTCTAACCAAAAGTAAAATAATATCTGATCGGGACATGTCTTTGACCATAGCCAAAACCATAGTTAATAAGATGACCAAAGAAAGTAAAGACATCCAGGACATGAAATAGATCCTTCCAGAATATGCAAGCTCACCACTTCAATCCAACCGAGTTGATCCCGAATTCCAATCACTAAGCAAGAGAAGTAGAATGGTTGGTTCTTGTATTACGTGGCATTGCAGCTGCCTGAAGATGGGTTAGTGGGTGAATTCTAGCATGCACTCAGGATAAGGATAAAATAATGGCAACCTTTAAAACCTAGTAAACAACCATATGCATACCACCATAAATATATATAATCCATGCCGGGAAAAGAAACCGGGTTTAGCTTGCCTTTAAAATCATTAACCTAGGTATGTGTAGCTTAACCGTCCTAGAAACACCCACGGGCTACATGGGTCCAGTGTAACCCCCTGAATAGGCCCTGATGTGTGTAGCCGTACAAACTAGATACCATAGGAGTAGGGGATTCTCGAGTACCCTTCGCTCTCTATGATACATATGTACAAGCGTACTTAGGGGATTTTCGTGTAACCCGTAAGTATCATATATGGTCTCCATGACCAATCCTCATGTCGGCAAACATAAGTTTCTAGAGTCCGTCCATTGGACTCACACCTTTATGGTTAGCTATCATATTTCATCATTATTACCGAATTAAAACCATTACCACATAACCAAACCACCAATTCCATTTATTATTAACCAATGCTATATGTAGTGGTATCGCCATACCGAATATAGCTTGCAAGCAATGTCCTTAGCCATTCTTTTTAAATAATAGGGTTTCCATGTACCCATAGAATATATTATCAAGTTGACTAGGGGGAATCCCATTTTCCCCACAAGTGATCCTTATTATGTTTGCTTGGGGGATTCCCTTGTACTCCACAAGTCTTTCAATTATACCAATCATAATCCCCAAGAACTTACCATTTAACCATTCCAAACCATTTATACCACTTAGGTTTCCATTACCAAGTTATACCATGTATAGTTTAATGAAAGTCCAACAATTTAACCAAAAACATTCTCATAGCAATTTTATCAAACAAGTTGGGGGCATAGTGTCTCCAAAGCCAATACCAAGTATCAATTAACTATTCTCATGCAACCAAATGTTCAAACCACCATAATAACATGAAAACCATAAGTAAAAGACATGGGAAAACCATAACCAACCATTGTAACTGAAACCCCCAACATATATTTGGAAACCCAACACCATACAATATTTATGCAATGAAAACAATTCATAAAACATATATTTAGTTGGAACTAACAATGAGGGAGGAGTACATGCCTTAGATTACAAAGATGGCAGAGAGAAATCACCCTTGTAAGCCCCAAATTGATCCTATTGATGAAACCCTAGCCTTTCATGACCCAAAATCCTTGAGAGAATTTGAGGGTGTTTAAGAGGGTTTGATTGATTGCAAATTCGTTAAATGCCAAGAGTGTTATAAGTCGTGGGGCCTTAAGAGGTTAAGAGGGGAAATATCTAGATTACCCTAAACTTAAACTGCTTAAAGTTCCCATGGGATGGTACGACCACCCCACCCCAATCGTACACTTGTGTACGAGTGGTACCCCTATCTCGTATCATAGGCCTCTCATTGGATCCCAACACTGTCCAACATATGACCACCAAGGCCAAACTATACCCAACCGTACGACTAGTATCATGAAATTGAACCCTAGACAAAATAGAATCACCTAGGCTTAACTTAGGGAAATATACGATTGAAACCTTACCATTGGTACCCTAAGGTACGGCTAGTATGATCTAACCGTACCTTGGACAGAAACTAACCAACCCACACTAGTTACCATACGACCAAGACCATCTAAACCGTACCCTACCATATGAGAAGTACCCCAAATCGTATGATGTCCAGAAGCCAACAACTGAGAAATTTTCTAAGGTTCAAAACCCAAGGTGCTTCATATATGAACTTGAAAAACAATACCAATTCGCAAAGCTAGAATCAAGTAATTTAGAGTTCATAGGAATATGGTTCTGTTGTCAGAGATAAGCTCTTTATCGGTAGCTCTCAAGAAATGAAAAAGAAAAAAGAAAATAAAGAAGAAGATAATGTTGAGCTATACAAATGACACAAAGTGTTTTCAGCTTCAAATAAGTCCATGAATATGCTGAACCACGTGGACCTATCAGATTAAGACAAGTAGTCTCTTTCTACAGTATTCTAGAATAGGATGGAATAAGGACACTTTTGTAATTAGCTACAGAAATACATTTTATTTTAAGATTTATTTTATTTAGTTTGTTAGAATTCGGTTCCAATAGTAGATTCTAATACTTGTATATATAGGGTAATGATTGTACGTAAATTTACAAGGAGCAATACAAAAAAAAATTCCTCATATCATTTTTTTCCTCTGAAGTTTCACAGGTTCTTACAATTCCATAATGTTTTGCTGCTTAGTGAGGTGAATTGCTCCTAAGTTACTCGAACTCTCCAAAAATGTGATCATATCCATGTCAGGCCCTTCAAAAATGCATTACTTTTGAAGGATTAGACATGCACCTGAGACATTTTCAAAGAGTCCGAACAACACAGAATTGTTTAATGTATGGTGCTGCATTTGAAGTTTTTTCAAGCCATTAAACTGTGAATTTCTATTTGATTCTTATAATTCCACAATACTTGAAACTTGCTTTGATGTTTAATTTTTGTCATTCAAATTTATAGTTTAAAATTTTTGTTCGAAAGCATTTTAAATAATCAACAAATGAGTGAAAGTATTTGATATCATAATAATAAATAGTTTTTTGTTAAATATAAATTTAAGGCATGATGCTCCACAAATGATGTCAAAAAATACACAACAAGACATATTGCAGAACTGCCTCCCTTCAAATTTATGCTAAGCGAGAGAAAAATCAATATTAGAACCCACAAGTTATGTCATTATGTTAAGCGAGACAAAAATTCAGTTTCAGAATACAGACTTATAAAATGTATAATTTAATTTCCGCAAAAGTTTTAATAAGCGAATTCAAAGTTCTCTAAACTTATGTTGAGCGAATTAAGTTATAAAAATACTAAACAAACTTATGTTGTCTAATTTAAGTTTGGCCAAACTTATTTCAAGTCAATTTAATCTATATCTATATTTATATCTATAATATATTAAAAGTGTGAAGACCTTAAAAAAGTGATTTGAACTTTTCGCCCTTCATTAAAATACTCCGCTTTAGACTAAATTGTCTTTTCACCTTTTAGACTAAATTGTCTTTTCACCTTTTTTTTTCAATTAAATATCTCAAAATAAATAATTTCAACTTGACTTTTCCCAGTTTCTTCTCCTATTTGATTTGTGAGACAAATTTTCCATACTATGACTTTCCTTATAACAATAATAGACTGATTATTTAAAGAAAAAATAATTTAAAATAATAATTAAATTTCAATGAAAATTGAACATTAAAGTCCAAAATTTTAAAAAGACTACATCAATTTTTAAAAAAATATATATTTTTTGTATTCTAATAAGTTTCAAAAAGAAGTTTTCCCAAAGTTCTAATGAACTACCATCCTTTAAATTTTTATTAGTTTTTATTTTTGAAAAATTTCATTTATCTACATATACATATACATATACATATACATATACATATACATATACATATACATATACAATATATTAAAACTGTAAACACCTTTTTGTCCTTTATTAAAAGTTTATGCTTTATACAAAATCGTCTTTTTACTATTAAATTCATATAATATTTAAAACTAAAAAAGTCTTAAAATACATAGTAAAAGGAGACTATCTATTAAAAATTAATGAGTCTTAGAATATATAATAAGAGAAGAATATATGGTGAAGAGTTATTAGCATAATTATTAATTAAGGAATCCTAAAAAATGGCAAGTAAAAATTACTTTTTTTTTATCAACTAAAACTCCTATATTTTTTAAAAAAACAAAGAAGTTGTCGTGAAAAGTGAAAACTACCATATATGCTAAACTTGAAAAACAATAACCAAACACATATTTAGGTATGCATATTTTTGAAAAAACAAAGATTGTCGTGAAAACTGAAAAGTGAAAACTATAACAAATAATTTCATTAATTTTTTTACTTTTCGCAATAGAAAAATAAAAAAATCCATATTTAGGTAACCTTTTCTTGAAGGAAAAGATTTTGAATTTTTATAAATTAAGACTTCCTTTTTTGTTTCTACAATAATATAATAACATTCATAACGTAAATTTTAGTGGCAGAGATATTCTTATAACTACTTTTTCGATGAATTCGAAGGAATCGTCTATTATAACAAAAGATTAGGTTTAATAGTATTATTTTGTTGTAGTTTCTGTTTTGTACTTAATTGAGGATTCTTTTTCTCTGCAATAATATAATAACATTAATAATATAAATTTTGGTAACAGAGATATTCTTATAACTATTTTTTTATGAGCTCGGAAGTGTCATCTCTAATCACACAAGGTTAGGTTTAAATGTATAGTTCTAATATGTTGATTATCATATTATTTTGTTGTAGTTTATGTTTTGTTCAAGTTTGTATTGTAGATAATGAATGTTCAATGAAGCATGGGTGTGTGTTGGATTCCTTTTTTGCTTTTCTGCTTGATCGTGATGTAGAGTCGGACGGCCTTTTCACCCAGCTTAATATTCACATTTTGTACAATCAAATTATTTGTTTGTGCACTCTTTATCGTTCTCCATTAGCCTTTTAAAGATCGAGAAAATAAATGTAGAAACAAGCTTCGATTATACATACCGACCATCAAACGAATATTTGATGCAATGTCCCAACCCACCCAATAGCCTTTATGTTATAGAAAAACTCATGACCGGAAATAATCCTTATGATTTGTTTTGATATTAATAGAAATAATAAAAAAGAAAGTTCAGGAATTTTGCTTTATTGGAAATTATTGGTTCTAAGTTTGGATATTTTGAAATTTATGTCCAATTTTTTTTTTCACTCAAAGTTGCTTATATGTGATAGTGAGTGTAGATCTCATGTTTTGATGCTTTCATGTTTGATTTTGAATGGTTTTTTGAAAAAACATTCCAGCCTTTTGAGGTGGAGATTTGTGCATGGTTATATATTTATACAATTAGAAGAAAGTTTAGTCAGGCTTTGAATTTTTATTTTTATTTTAAACTTAGATTTTAACCGTATTGTTCTGACATCTTAATTATTATAATATTTTGTTGTACTTTACAGGTGGTAGATGAATGATCAATTGGGCTTTGAAATTTTTTTGTACAGCTATTAGGTTCAATCATATTGTTTTGTTGTAGTTTCTAATCTATGACTAGCTTTTATTTTTGCTATTATCTGTTACGTGATAGTTCACGTTAGACGATCAAGCTACTGATACTTCAAGCATGTCTGGATACATAAAGTTGTCTATCTTTGATTTTCAAATTAATTGTTATTTTTTAATAAATTATTTTTTTATATATTTTTTATATTAATTGATGACTTGATATGAAGCACACGTGCAACGTCCGTACATTTGACTAGTTTAGTTATAAACAAGAATACTTTAATTCATAACTTTTTATTAATTGAACAACGGGAGCCAAAATTAATACTATTATATTTGAGGAAAAGAAATTAAAAACCATCTTAAAATAGAACAAAATGGGGCCAAAACTTCTTGTTATTTTGGTGTCACCTTTATTTATTTATTTGTTTGTTTGTTTATTGGTCATTTTTGTTGGGGTATAGTAATTGCGTATTTTAGGAGCTCTTGATGTTGTTGAATAAGAAAATGCGGTGTAGTTTGTTTGTATTCTACGTGCAATATTGCTAAATGTGATCTTCTTTTTTCTATTCATATTTATATTTAATTAAATTCGTCTTTTCTTATTTATTTTGTTAAAACAATGGAAAAATAAAAAAAGTTAAATTAGTTATTGCATTAAAAATCAATTAGTTTTCAAAATTTATTTAAAAATCAACACTCTTATAAATTGTTACGTACTGATAATACCCACGAAAATACTTAAACTTTAACCAAATTTTCAGTGGAGCATATTGAACTTTGCGGGGGTCCTATTACTCCCCTATACTTTTTTAAGTGGAATTAATTCCACCCGGACTTTTTTAAAATGGAATTAATCCCCCCCCCCCCCCCCCCCCCCAACCCCAAAAAAAATTATACCCAATTTTTTCGGTGGGAAGTGTGGTGCACGTGTTGTTTCTTTTCCGTTTTATCAGTTTTCAATATTTTTTCACCATTACAACCATATTAAAGATTCACAACTCAAACTCCTCCTACAAATCAAATTCCAAATGATTCCATTGAGTCAATTTCAAATTCCAAGTCCATTCTTATCACTCCAAAAGTTTTCAAATTCAATTATGAAGAAAGTTTCTTCATACTTGAATTTCAAATTTCAAGTTTCAATTACGCCAACTCAATGGAATCTTTCATTGAGTTTCAAATTCCAAGTTTTAATTACGCCAACTTAATGGAATGGAATTTCAATTTCGATTTCAAGTTCAATTTCAATTTCAAGTTCCAAGTTCGAAGTTGCAATTACGCCAAATTTCAATTTCAATTGAATGGAATCTTCCATTAATCTTCAAGAATGAAAACTGAAATGGAATCTTTAAGAATTCAATTTCAATTAACAATGGAGCAACCATTGTTGAAGAAAGGAAAGAAAGAAGAAAGAAGATATAAGAGAGAAGAGAGAAGAGAAAGAACGAAAAAAATATAAAATATAAAATATAAAATTTTAAATAATTAAAAATTTTAGGGGCTGTTTGGCAAAAAAAAAAAGTTTTTAACGTTTTTTGACGCCTTCACGCGCTCAATGCGCGTGACTAGCACGCAATGGGCCAAGTGGAAGATATATGTCATTAAAATACGGAAAAAAAAAAAAAGGTTTGGGGGGTAATAGAACCCCCGCAAAGTTCAGTATGCTCAACTGGTAATCCGGTCAAACTTCAGGTATTTTTATAAGTATTCTTCCTAAATTTTAATATATTATATCAATGTAATGACTTCACAAAAAGTCCCATTTTATATGATAATTAAATTAGTGAGATCACATCATTATCTCTTTTTCCTCCTCATTTCACCTTTACTAGTTATTCATTAACTATATTTATTCTTAATTCTGCCTTTTTTTTTTACTAGTCTACTCCGATTCTATTTTTATTTATTGATTTATCCTTCAAATTGTTAATGTATAAGATCACATAACAATAGAAGACGATATTGTAGACATCTAAAATTTGTGGACTCTTTAATAAGAATCCAAATTTTGTTAGAGTTATAGAAGGCTACTTTACCCTAAATCTTGCCTATTTAAAGGGTAACATGTCCCTAAAATAGGCATATCCCATAAGCTGATGGGTATTCGTAAAAAGATCGGGATCTCAAATATCCCAAATATCCCACAAATTAATGAGATATTCATAAATCTCGAATATCTCAAAGGTCAAAGGGATCAAAACCCTCTCTTCTTGATTAATCAAATAAATCAAGAAGATCGACAAATCCTCCTTTCATGGAGATCAAATTCAAATATTCCTATGTTCGAGAAATACGCCACTAACGGCCCTCGAATTATGGAGAAATTCAAATATAAAAATAAACTTCAACCATAAATAAAAATATGAAGAAACAATAATTTTATCGATAAACGATGTGGGTACAAATCTGTTCCTCCTTTGATTCTTCTCTCTTGATTTTCTCCTTAATTCGAGGGCCGTCAGCAGCGTATTTCTCGAATGTAGGAAGATTTAGATATGAATTTCTCGAATGTAGGATTTGATATGGATTTCTCCGTAATTCGAGGGCCGTTAGTGGCTTATTCTCTCTTGATTTTCTCCGTAATTCTAGGGCCGTTAGTGGCTTATTCTCGAACATAGGATGATCTCTTTATGAATATCCCATGATTTTGTGGGATATTGGAGATCCTGATCTTTTTACGAATACCCATCAGCTTATGGGATATTCAAGATGCCTATTTCAAGGACATGTTATCCTTCAAATAGGCAAGATTTAGGGTAAAGTAGCCTTTTAGAACTCTAACAGAATTTGAATTCTTATTAAAGAGTCCACAAATTTTAGATGTCAATAAATGCCCGCTACTTCAAGGCTTGTCGAAGTGTAGATTTGATGATGAGTCTTGAAGTACCAATAGAGCTTCCATCTTTATGCGGTGGCTACAAATTTGCAGATCTGATTTATGAGAGAAGAGATGAAGTGCAAATTTGGTCCCACTAGGCATGCCAATTTGTTTCCAACAAATTTTTACAGTGACAGAAATAAATTGCAATCACAAATAAAAATATAAAGAAATAAGATTTATTATTGATAAACGATGTGGTTATAAATCTGTTTCTCCATTGATTCCTCTCTCTTGTTTTTCTCTATAATTCGAGGGCTAGTTAGTAGCGTATTTCTCAAACGTAGGATTTGATATGGTTTTCTCCATAATTCGAGGGCCGTTAGTGGCATATTTCTCGAACATAGGTTGATCTCTTTATGAATATCCCATGATTTTGTGGTATATTGGAGATCCCGATCTTTTTACGAATACCCATCAGTTTATGGGATATTCAAGATGCCTCTTTCAGAGAATATGTTACCCTTTAAATAAGAAGCATTTAGGGTAAAGTAACCTCCTAGAACTCTAACAGAATTGAATTCTTCTTGAAGAGTCCCACAAATTTTAGGTGTCTACAAATGCCCCCTACTTCAAGGCTTGTCGAAGTGTAGATTTGATGACGAGTCTTGAAGTACCAATAAAGCTTCCATCTTTATACGGCGGCTACAGATTTGTATATTTGATTTATGAGAGAAGAGATGAAGGGCAGATTTGGTCCCACTGAGCGTGTCAATTTGTTTCCAACATAATTTAAATTCATGAAAAATAAATTTTAACCATAAACAAAATTATGAAGAAACAAGAATTTTTTATTGATAAATGATTGTGGTTACAAATCCGTTCCTCTCTTGATTTTCTCCGTAATTCGAGGGCCGTTAGTGGCTTATTCTCGAACATAGGATGATCTCTTTATGAATATCTCATGATTTTGTGGGATATTGGAGATCTCGATCTTTTTACGAATACCCATCATCTTATGGGATATTCAAGATGCCTATTTCAGAGACATGTTACTCTTTAAATAGGCGAGATTTAGGGTAAAGTAGCCTTCTAGAACTCTAACAGAATTTGAATTCTTATTAAAGAGTCCACAAATTTTAGATGTCTATAGACACAATTTTGGCAAACTTCATATTCAAAGAAACAATATAGTTAGATACAATATAATAAAATACGATGCATTATTTCAGCTTTTAGAAATTTGAGGCGAGATTAAAAAAATAGAAAAAAGGACATAAATAGCATTTCGGATGAAACTATTGACACGAAAATGATCATTGAAATTTTAATTTCATTTTTTAGAAATTCGAGGAGAGATTAAAAAAATATGAGAAAAGGATATAAATAGCGTTGCAGGTGAAACTATTGACACGACAATGACCATTGAATTTTAATTTCATTTTCTAGCCATTTGTTGGCATCTTTATACAATACTGATACAAATTTGATACATCTTTTATATAGATATGTATTCTATATAATAAAGATACAATTTCTATATGCATCTTATACATGCATATATTTTATACAACAATAATACAAATTCTATGTACATCATATTAAAACATGCATATTTTCTATAATAATGATGTAAATTTTTACTCATAAATTCACTGCTATATTTTTTTATGAACTGTATTAATATGATATATGAATGGTACTAATATGATATATGAGCTATATCTGAACTATTTAAACTAAAATGATCAAAATTATGAAATCGCCAGAATATGAAATTTTTTTAAGCCGACTGACCATGAGTTTCTAATGAACCAAGCATGGATTAATTATTTTAAATAGGGTTAGGTCATGTCATTTTCTCATGGTATTGCTGTTTTATTAAAGAGAAAAGACATTTCCTCCCCCCTACTTGTCCTCCAAACTCACTTTAACACTTAAACTTAAATTTCGTTTATTTACTTCCCTTAACATTTTTAAAGTGAATTAATTTCACCCCTTAAGCTAAAGAAGACAAAAAAAAGGAGCGAATGAATTTTTTTTTTAAAAGGCCCACTTTATTATTATTATTATTATTTTATATATATATATATATATATATATATATATATATATATATATAATTTTTTAAAAAAAATCAAAAACTCACTTCATCTTCTTCTTTTACCCGCCCTCATTCCCCCCACCCCAACCCACCATCATCATCAATTATCTTACACCACCACTGATACCGGAGTTAGATTCTCTCTGGCTCAGTCGGGTGCTTTAGTTGCTACTTCTCTACTTGTCTTTGTTGTTGCTCTGATGAGGTACTTAATATAAATACTATCAATTTTATGGAGATTTAGTTTTATAGAGAGATGGAGGTTGAGTGATTGATTTGTTAGAGATTTAGAATATTGGCTATGATTATGTTAATTATGCAGCATTGTGGTAATGATTTGTGCAATTCACTTTTAACAAAAATTAAGAAACCAAATAGCTACTCCCTCTTTAGTAATGGAGAAAATGAAAAAGAAAATAGAGGGAGAGGCATTGCAGGGGTGGAAATTGGAAGGGGAGAAAGAGAGGGGCGGGGAAGGGGTTGGAATAGCGCGGGGAAGGGACTGAAAGGGCGGGGGAGGGAGAAAAGGGTTAGAAGAATGTTGGGGGATGTGATCTGAAGAAGGAGGGGGTGGGATGGGGTAGGGTGGGGTGAGGGGTGTGAAGAAGAAAGGAATTTCTTATATTTAAATACATAAAAATCATGTGTGAGATTTTTTCTTTTTTAAATTTTATTTTCTTACTTGGCAAATGACCTGATACTGATGTGACACTGATTTGATACTAATATGACGTGTATATAGTGCATTCTTTATAGTGAAAGTTGGATTGTGATTTTGAGGGTGTAATTAATACATTTTAAACATGTTAAGAGGTTAAATAAATAAAAATTAAGTTTAAGTGATAAAATGAATTTGAAGGATAAATTTGTGAGGAAAATATATCTTTTTATCTTTATTAAAAAATAGATTGCCCATAAAACGTGGCAGTCACCAAAAATAAGGATACTTCACATATACGCTACCACCAAAACGTTAGCAACTTCATTTTTCAGTTTTCACACCGACTCTTTTCTCTCAAAAATTCTCAACCCTCACAAGGTATGTCTCTGATTTATTCATCTACTTTATCAACTTTGATTGTTCCATATGCAAAAATCGCATCATTAAATACATAATTATGTTGTTTAGATCTATAATTGGAAATTGCAGTTTTGAATTGTTAGTAGTTTGCACATTATATATATATTTGATCGCTATTAAGAAAAACATAACATCTATCTAGGCTTTGATAGTTAGGTTCCTGTCAATTATAGTGTTAATTACAACAACAGCAACAAAATAATTAGTGTAGTCCTACAAAGTGGTCTGAGGAGCTTATAGTATAAGAGGTTGTTTCCAATAGACAATTATTATAGTGTTAAATCTGAAAGAAAATGAAAGTGAACTAATAGACAATTATTTTATCTCAAAAAAGAATTAAAAGTTAGGAGTCACCTGTAAAGTTGCTGCCACGAGGTCATCATGGGTTCATGCCGTGGAAATAGCTTCTGACAGAAATGCAAGGTGTCCGGTCCTTCCTTGGAGCGCGTGTATAGTGGAAGCTTCACTAGACCCCACTTTATGGGGTTCCACTGTGTATGTTGTTCACTTGTTGTTAATCTGTTGTATTTTTTTGTGCTACAACACACCCCAACTTCACAGGAATACTATTACTCCCAACTCAATTTTAGCATATTTTTGTCACACCTTTTGTGCTAACGTGACACTTTTTTTTACATAAAATGTGGGGCCACGTCAAAGGTGACATGTCAACTAAAAAGGTTGACAAAAGGTGTCACGTCAGTTAAAAAGGTTGACAAAAGGTGTCACGTCAACTAAAAAGGTTGACAAAAATACATTAAAATTTAGTTCGGGGGTAATAGAACACCTGTGAAGTTGGAGTGTGTTGTAGATAATTCGGTCATATGCTTTGCTCTTTTTTTGTGTTCGGGATTTTTTGACTGCTCAATCCTCAGTACTTATGTTTTCTCTAGCCGGTTGGATATGTTAAAAGCATTGAAGTTGGAGATTTGGTGTTAATGTACTTAATAGGATATCAAAAATGTTTCTTTCGTCCTTTTTCTGATTTCACTGACTCAGTTTTCGATTAAGATTGGGTGTATGTTCAGTACAAAGGAAAATGTTTGCTTAGAAACCAAGTAGGTTTCTTACTTATTTTCTAGTGTTTGATAAGCAAGAAAATATTATTCTATAAGCATTTATATGTGATTTGGGTGTTACTGTGTGGAGGAAGAAATCGTTAGTTTGTTTTTTGAACCTGTTGTATGTCTTATTTATTGATAGCTAGTTTGAGACTCTTTTTATCAGTTAGTCGAAATATATTGTTGAATTGTGATTAATCTGTTGTATTTTCTCTTTGCATTTTTCTGAATGCTTGACCATCAGTAGTTATGTTTCCTTTGGCCAGTTGGATATGTTTAAAAGCATTGAAGTTGGAGATTCGGTGTTAGTTTCCTTGATAGGATCCTTGATCCCAAAATGTTTCTTTCCTCCTTTTTCGGATTTCTCTGACCCGGATTTTGTAACATAGTGTAGCTTTTGTCTTTACAAAATAAGAGTGTGTTTAGTTTGACTGTTTGATGGGCATTTTGTCACATCTTAATATAAGGCATGTCATGAAATTCATTGGCTCTTTGTGGTCCTATGATGAGTACACTTGTTGTAATTAACAAAAACAACTGTCAAGTGTGATTCTTCTTCTGGATGTTACTAGTTTTGCAAGCTTGTTATAGGAGATGACTATATGCAGAAGTTAAATCATTTTCTGTTTTTTCTTGGTGCTTATGGTTATACTCATGTCATGCATATATCACAAATGAATAATCGGGCCTGATAGTTTGGATTCTGGTATAGCTGATGACCTAAACTGTACAAACTTCCCTTTAATCTGATGTCTAATTTATTTGTTCTTGGTAATTTGTCCATAAAACAGAGTTAAATCAGCGGATATGAATCCAGGGGGTTATACAGCAGAAGTTACAGGTCTTTCTCCTAATGCTACTGAGAAGGATGTTCAGGAGTTCTTTGGTTTCTGTGGGGCAATTGAACATGTTGAGATTGTCAGGTGGGTTTAATATCTGAGATTACATTACAGTTTTATTAATCATACCTTATATTTTTATGTTGGTGATTTTGGACAAAAAAGAAACAAATGGAAGTGTAATTATGAGTACAGCAATATATTTGAAACCTGAGAATTGTATCTATCTCTGTTATTCTTTTTCAATTCTTTTAAGTTCTAACCCACCCCTCGATATTGTTGTACATATAATATTATCATTTGTAATATACTTATGTACTTGAGAGTGATATGTGAACGATGCAGAAATTTGGTTATTATCCCTTTTTCGGTCCTTTTTTTTTTGTGTGTGTGTGTTTGTTGGGAGGTAGGGGATATCTTGAAAGCTTGGATCTCTTCTGAAATGTTTGTATGTTATTGTAGAGCAAGCATGCCATATTTGGGGACATGAATTATTTGATTTTTGGGAAAACTGGAGCTAATAGTTCACATAGTTTATTCTGAGAATCTGTTATCGTCGCAATTCGTCTAGCAAATAAAAAGCTGCAAGAATTTCACTTATGTACTCATTTTACTTTCTTTTTTGCCGTTCAAAATTATGATAATAGCTCTTTACATTTTAGACAGACTTTTCTTTTTCAACACCTATTCAACTGAAACTGAAATAAATCGTAGCGAAGCTCTGAGCTCCACTGAAGTATCTTATAGCATCACAGGAGCTTTTACTCCGCCAAACTGTTTACAAATGATTCTTTCTATCAACATTACTATATCAGTTGTAATTCTAGTGATGACCGGTCATGTAATTGAGGAACTTTCTCCCAAGTTGGTCTTACAACATACATCATATGTTCTATTCCTTCTTTTTTCCATCAGTTACTGCATATAAAATTTGGTTGCTGATTGAGTGATGCCCGTGATTGAGCATGCAGAGCTGGTGAACAGGCAAGTACAGCCTATGTGACATTTAGAAATCCTCATGCACTGGAAACGGCTATCTTACTGAGTGTAAGTTCCTTCAGATTGCTCCAATGTCTAGTGAATTATATAGTAAATAAGGTTTAGGTCTCAGATTTAGCAGCCTACGATTGTATTCTCCCTTCAATTTGACAGTTGCTAATTCATGGACTCTTGGGTCCATGTGGTGTATAACTGAATGCATTCTGTGTCAGTTTCCTAATGTTCTTTCATAGTGTTTGACTGAAAATTGTTTTATCTACTTGATGGAGGTGCTGATACTACATTATTTTAAAAAATGACATAACTTTGGGAACTGCTGTTCGCGATTTATCTAATGCGAGCAAAGGGATAATGAGGGGTGCTACAGCTGCCAATTTAACTGTTATTTAAACTCATCACTTATATATTTCTAGTTCAGAGCATCATCTTTCTGTACCATAAACAATAAGCTTCTTCTAAGGAGATATTACGTGATACAAGAGAAATAATGAATAATTATGAATAGTCTAAATTAACCCGACAAGTTATACTCTTATAAATAACTTTCCAGGAGATCTTGCATGATACAGGAGAATGAAATAATGAATGACTTGGAACAGTCTAAATTAACCTGACAAAATAACTGTCCGGGTGATAACAGTTATATTGTAAATCTATTCTTCACTATCATCATTACTAAGTATGTGCTTTGAGAGTGAGGACGAGACCTCAATATTGATTTGTGAGTTCAGTATAAATATTGTTGGACAAAAAATTTGGCACCCTTCCATCTGTCACAACAATGCAAAACTTTTTCTTTCTCAAGCTGCCTTTCATAGAGCTTGAAGAAGTGTTAGTGTTGCTCGAGGAGGTATTATTATTATTTTCTTAATCTCCGGTTATAGTTTGTCAAAATGCTAATCTTATTTGGCATAACTGGATGTCCTATTCTCTGTTGTCATTTTTCATGGATTTGCCTGATCTAAAAATTCAAGTAATGAACTATATGCAATCTCTTAATGTTAGTTTTGATTCTGATGTTTTCTATATGCACGTAGATTCAGTTACATATAAATATAATTTATTGCTAAGGTGTAAGTTCCATTTCTTGCAACAACTAATTTTTCCTGAAGATGTATATTTTTATTGAATAATTCTCATTAAACTTTCTTTTAGGGAGCTACCATATTGGATCAACGTGTGTGCATAACCAGCTGGGGTCACTATCAAGGTGAATTTGATTATTGGAATCATTCATCATGGAAACCTCAAGAAGAAAGTCATTCAAGTGTATGTTTTTCTCCCTCCTGCTTCCTATTTACTCATTCTCTATGAATGGTGAGTTGTGTATTTCTAATGAGTTGATTTATAATTCCAGCACGACACCCAGGGACACTACTTTGTTTCTTCTGCTGGGGAAGCTGTAACAATGACTCAAGATGTAGTTAAAACCATGCTAGCTCAAGGGTATGTTCTTGGAAAAGGCGCATTGGGAAAAGCCAAAGCTTTTGATGAATCTCATGGCCTGTCAGCAACTGCAGTGTCCAAAGTTGCTGATTTAAGCGAGAGAATTGGCCTCACTGATAAGTTCTGTGCGGGGGTTGAAGCTGCTAGATCCGTCAATCAGAGGTATCACATAACGGATACCACTAGATCAGCCGCGTCAGCTACAGGTAGAACTGCTGTCTCTGCTGCAACTGCTGTTGTCAACAGTAGCTACTTTTCCAAAGGAGCTCTTTGGATGTCTGGTGCACTAGGTAGAGCGGCTCAAGCTGCAGCTGATTTGGGTAGCCGAGGCGTTAACAAATGAGTAGGTTTGCCTTGCAGCTTAGATGCTTCTATATGAGAATGGTACTAGTTGATGTAGTTTCCTAGTGTATATATACTTTTACAAACTGTCAAATGGTATTAAGTCGTCTGGGTTGTGTGGTCTAAAGTCGTGAATTAAATGGATTGGCCTAATGGTGTTGATTCATCTGTAATCAAACCGGTGTTTCGTTTCCATTTTTGTTCGGATATCAGGTTGATGTTGTGAAAGGACGGATAGTACGAGAATACGTGTTGAGTAGAAATTTCCTTCAGTTCATTTCTTGCTTTTGTGTTTCCTTTTACTGGTCTTGCAAATATGCAATTGTGTGCTAAAATGGTCTAAAGAGAACTTGTAAAAATGCCTTGTTTGAAGGTGGCGGAGTCTGGACTTCCACGAAGGACGTTCAAAATTTGAAGAAAATTAATTTTGACATCTATTATATATATATAATATATATAATTTTAATGATGTATAAGTAGTATAATTTTTCGCCGAAGAGGTTCGGTGAATCTCAGTTTTAAAGGCTAGCATATCCCAGTCGCCTATGTGAGTTGAACTCAGTTCCATAGCATGGTTCGGCTTGGGTCGGTTTTTAAAATTTTAAATTAAATAAAATGAAAAATTTAAAAATTTTAAATTAAATAAAATGAAAAATTATCGATTCAGTTTTCTTTGGTTTGGTTTAGTTTTTCGTAACATTATTTTAAAGATTTAGCATTTTAAGTTGCATAATTGTAGAGGTTTTTTCACTTTATATGTCTTACCTTCATAAAAGCAATATATTTCCTTTAATTTGGTCAACCCTAGTCAGAGGAAAAAGCCATTAAAGAGTAGATAGTTGTATTAGCGAAAAAATCTAAAATCTGACAATACATCACATCTATGCGATTAGATAATTAAATTTAGATTGGTGGATTTGAACATATTTTTTAAGAAATGAGATTTAAAAGTGTTGTAATGCAAGTAAAATAAGTAGATTAAAATCAAATTAATGATAAAAATGTTTTAAATATTTATAATTATTTATGAAAAACAAATATTATATATTCAAATAATTATAAAATTTATATATATATTTTATTAGTTTGGTTTGATTATGTTTTAGGTTTTTTCTTAGTAGAATCATAACTAAATCAAATATTATCGATTTTTAAAATTTAAACTCAGACCAAATCAAATTAAATGTTGATTTTTTTGTTCGATTTGATTCCGTTTTTAACCAAATCATGAGCATTCCTAATGTTGTGTATGTCTTGTTTTAGTTTGAGTAAGTGTTCGTTCGGTCACAGGAATTTTTTATTTTCGTTCAGAATTTTTTATTTTATTTTATTTCAAAAATGGTATTTGGTCATAAGAATTTCAAATAAAATTAAAATTATATTTAGAAAAGTAAAAACAAGTAAAACTTATTTTTACTCCAATATTCTCACAAAAATTTAAAGTTAATTCTAATTTATATTCTGAGATAAACACAACTCCTACTTTTAACTCCCAACTTAAAAAAATGTGATTTTCATGTGTATTAAGAATTTGCATGAAAAATCCACACTACATTATAAGAAAAATAAAAGATCTATGTAATTCATTAGGTCTCTGGACAATATTTGGGTTTACTTTTTTTTGGACAATATTTGAGTTTACTTTTTTTTCCTCCCAGGAAAATGTATTTGAAGTTGAATATTTTTTTTTTTGAAGGAAGTCAATGTAATTTTCCATACAAATGCTCCTTGTATTATTTATAATATTCGCGCATCTTGACTACTAATATAAATTATACAATTGAAGACTATATTATTGAATTGTCTTCTTGGAATGTAGCTATATAAAAAAAATAATAGTAGCTAAATTTAGAGCTCAAAAATATCATTCATAAAGCCAGTTCAAAAATGTATCACTTTTTTCCTTAATTAGAATGACATAATTTTCTAATTAGTAAAAATTTAACTTTAAAATATTTAGTTTACTCTTAATGAAATAATTTATAATCTTACAAACATCTTAGACTTGTGTTAAACCATAAATTTCAAAAGTCATTATTAAAAAAAAAAAAACACGCATATCAAGTCAAACTAACTTACATAAACTAAATCGGCAAAACATTTAATTAAAGATTTTTGAAGCATATGTCAGAATCTAACATGGACTAAGAGGTGTTTGGTCAAAATGGCTTTTAAGTCATTTTTTGCTTTTGAAAGTATTTGACAATTTTTAAAATTGCTTACAAAAAATTAATTTTGACTTTTTAAAAGCAAGAAGTAACCATTCTCTTGCTTTTTTTTTTTTTGGATGGGGGCTCATTAAAGTTGACCAAGTAAATAACATTGTATCCCTTATAATTGTCCCTTATTCCAAGTTTACCCTCTTGTAGCCTTAATTCTCTTTCACTACACATCACAATCTTTTTGCTCTAAAAAATAAGGCTTTGTTCTCTCTCAAATTGTTGCATTTCCTTCAAGATTCTGTGGTAAGTTATCTCAATCTTTACGTTTTTTTCTTTATTTTTTATTTTTCATCTCCTTTTTTTCATAGACAAACTTGTGATGTTGACTTTAGAAGCTTTGATGCCATATAATAGAGAGAATCCGTGTAAGTTAGTTTCCTTTAGTTGTCTTTACTTGTTTCTGCCAAGAAATTTCACTGAAAAGTAAACACCAAACAAGTTAGTTGTTTGTGCTTCTATCTAAACATGGAACTGTCTAGTTGTACAATTGATTTCAACACATAAAAACGTTTATCAACTACTCTCAATTAGTTGAGCCAATTGGGTTCTTGATTCACTTCTTGTCAACTTCGGCAATCCTAATGAATTACTTTATTGAGGACACAAAGCTACTCATTAAATTGAAATAATTTAACTTGTGAAAAGTACTTACAATTTTCAAGCGATTTAATCCTTCCAAATCTGCTTAAAACAAGAAAGAGAAAAGCTCAAAAAGACAAAAGAAAATCCATGCCTGTGATAAAGCCCTTGTGATCCCTTGATCAGTACTTGTTTTCAATCTTTGATATGCTAGTATTAGTGTATTACTAATTGAGTTGGGAGTGTAATATATACTTCCTTTTTAGGATTGAGCATTTGGCTGAAGCAAAAATGATCTCTTTTGACCCAATTGTGAACTACAAAACTAACATTTACAATCCTTCAATCCCTCTGTTATGTTGTATCTATCTTTTTTTCCTCATAATGGAACAAGATTATAATTATCATAACGAAACAAAAATACAACAATCTGCATATTTAAAAACAAGACCAAAATTCAGAAATATGTTGTTTCAGAGCGCGCTAAACGTTGGTAGATCAGAATAGCTACACTCTAAGTACTACTTAGAAAACAACATGAACATTAGCTTAACGTTTTCCACCATCGCCACCAAGCTTAGGGCCTTTCGATCCTGCCTTTTGCAGGTTACCCTTACCTCCAGCTTTCTGTGACTTAACCATCACTTCTGCCTTCTTCGTCTTCTTTTCATCCTTGGTCTTCTTGATTCTTTCCTTGATTTCACTGTAGAAACCAAATCAAACACACGAATCAGTCTATCGTCAACAGATGCAACTACTATGGTCCAGAATCCCATGTCAAAGAATGCACAAAGCCCACATTTGGCTGAGTGCTTTTACAAAGATACGGATGGTAAAAATACAAGAACTTGATTAATACGCACCGAAGAGCAGCATCACGAACTTCTGGCCTCTCAGCTATCTTCTTCTGGATTACCTCCAAGGTTGCACCCACAATGGACCTAGAGTAAGGCTTCTTTGTGGCGCGTCTCCCCTTCTTAACTAAGGCTTCTTTGTGGCACGTCTCCTCTTCTTAACTAAGGCTTCTTTGTGGCGCGTCTCCTCTTTTGAACAGCTTCTTGAGCAATATCCTAATGTTATCAAGCACATAAAAAAAATTTAATTTGGCAAAAGGTAAAGGCAGGTCATCTGTTAATACAAATTTTCTTAATAGAGTTCGTATTCTGAAAACAAAGTGCATTATAGGGTACAACTTCACATCACAAAGTTATATCCTTTAAAACTTCAAACTGGAAAGAAGATCAATAAGTTCAGAAAATGTAGCTTGTCAATGCATTATTCGAGACTCACCTTCTTGTGTTGCTTCCTGTACATGGCTGTCCATGTAAGCTTCGAAGGCTTCAGGCGGTTGTGGAAGTAGTGTTTGCATTTTGAGTTGGCATACAAGAACACCTGAGAATCTGCACGAATAAATCTGATGCCCCTCACTGAGTATATCTTGGCACCACAGAAATGGCAGAGTTCTGTCTTTAGAACCATGGTTTATTATTGTTGTTTGTTGTTGTTGTTGCTAACGAGCTGCCCCAAATAATCTGTTGTCGCTATCATTTTATCTACCTGCATCTTTGACAGTAGAAAATGACCTGTCCAACACCATATATACCCAATTTAACTTCAGTCCTATACAGTGTTTCATGTATTTCTACACAACCATAAAAGTGGGATTAGTGACTTGAAAAATAAGGCAAATTACATGTTACAACAGGTTAAAGTACACTTATCGTGTAAGCATTCTTTTTATAAAAAAAAATTCAGCATAAGTAAGATAATCTGACTGCCTTCTTCAAGTCCCTTGCAGGAATAACTAATCTTACACCCGTCTTTGTTCTCATATGATGTATAGATATTGAACAGAAGGTCATAAATTTGTTCAATGCTAATTTGTTTCTTATTTTTATAATATTTTTTTTCCTATGTTTTTATTATATGTTTTGTTGTTACTGCTCATCTTATTCACTCACATCTTCAGATCATTTATATTCCATCATGTCAAAAACTAATTTGGTAAGAAGTAACGCTAAGTGAGACGATGATGCTCATATTTCTTTTATAGAGGAGTGTGAAACAGAAATTAGAAAAGAAAATAGACCGAACTCTCATTTGAATAAAGAAGAATGAAAAAATATGGTTGATGAATTCAATAGTAAGACTGGAAGAAACTATACTAGACAACAATTGAAAAATAGGTGGGATAACATGAAACAGGACTGGACATTTTTTAAATAAATGATGAGAGAGAATACAGGTTTAGATTGGGATGCCACAAAAAATACAATCATTGCAGATGACAATTGGTGGGAGCAAAAAATTAAGGTACATCTCTCGCATTATTTTATATTTCTTTGTTATTTCTCTCATTATTTAATTTACTTAGGTAGTTTTGTTTTGTTTTGTTTTGTTTTTTGTTTCAGATGGATCATCGATATAGGAGATTTAGGAATATGGATATTTCTCTCATATGTTATTGCTATGATGCATTATTTTCGGATATTGTTGCTACGGGGGAAAGAGCACGTGCCACCAATAAAGAATAAATTTCTGAAATTGAAGTAGATTTGGACAAAGAAAAAACAAATGATGTTGATGATTTTGACAAAGAACACTTTATTAATCTCAATGATGAAGGAAGTGATGACCCATATAACCATCATTAAAAAGACAACTTTTAACTAATGATATAAAAACTAGCAGTCGAGTAAAAAAGAGTAAGACAAAATCTGCTAGAGAGGAACTACACTCTATAGTTGAGTTAATGTCAAGCAAAAGTACTGCTACATCTCATTCAATAGAGGATTCCACCATTGATAAGTGTGTGAATTTTTTGGCAAGTATTACTAAAATTGTTATCCTGTCTGAAATCTACAACTATGAATTGAACTTGATTCTAAAGAAAGACGTCCGTCAAATATTTCTTAAGATGACTACTGATGAAACTCGAAAGTCTTGGTAGGCATATAACTATGAATTATACCTTCTTAAGAAAATGTGAAGGATGTATGTGTTTGATTTTAGTATTTTTGTAATTTGATGTTTGTTAATATGGTTGTACGCGTAAACTTTATATGTTGTGATTGTATGGTTAAAACCATCTTAAAATTGAGTTGAATTTATATGTATTATTGAATGTGTGTATTTTATACATATGTATCTTCTGTTGATTTTCACTTACTAGATGAAGAGTATGCAATGAGATATGAATTACATAGATTAATAGTGCATCTTATAAATTAAAATATGTTGATGTACTACTAATATTAGCGCAAATTAGTGCATCTTATAAATTAAAATATTAGTGCATCTACTAATATGAGGATTATGGGATTTTTACACTCCCATACTCTATTGATGTGAGGCATTTTTTATTTTCAGTTAAATGGAGAGTCTGGATATTAGCATATCTCCTGATTTAAGTGACTTATTAGATGAACAACAACAACAACAACAACAAACCCAGTGTATTCCCACTTAGTGGGGTCTGGGGGGGGGTAAGATGTACGCAGTCCATACCTCTACCTCTGATGAAGTAGAAAGGCTGTTTCCGAAAGACCCCCGGCTCAAGTCACGAGATATCACACAAACACATAGTACAGCACAGAAGCAGATGACATAGCATAGATACGGCACCCATAAGGAATATAAAACAGAGTAAAGCAGGAATGCAGGAATATACAGCGGAGGAAAGCACACATATTCGTAATAAACATGGAACACGGAACACGGAACATTGAATACGGAATCATAACAGGAATACACCCCCACCAATTTATTCCCTACACTAGCGACCCGAACTGGCCCTAATCCTCTGCCGTAATTCGCATCTTCCATACCTTCCTATCTAGGGTCATGTCCTCGGTGAGCTGTAACTGTTCCATGTCCCGCCTAATCACCTCACCCCAGTACTTCTTCGGTCTACCCCTACCCCGTCTAAAACCATCCAACGCTAGCCTCTCACACCTACGGACCGGGGCATCCGTGCCCCTCCTCTTCACGTGTCCGAACCATCTCAATCGTGCTTCCCGCATCTTACACTCCACTGAAGTCACACCAACCTTCTCCCGGATAGTCTCATTCCGAACTTTATCCCCTCGGGTCAGTCCACACATCCAGCGCAACATCCGCATTTCTGCCACCTTCATTCTTTGGATGTGGGAGTTCTTAACTGGCCAACACTCCGCTCCATACAGCAAGGCCGGACGGACTACCACCCTATAGAATTTGCCTTTAAGCTTGGGCGGCACCTTCTTATCACACAGCACCCCCGCAGAGAGCAAGAAAAGGAATGGATGACTTTGTGTCAACTAACAGGTAAATATGTTTTGACATATTGCGAAAAGTACTTATGTAAGGAACCTTATCGTACATCAAAGTGCTCCGAACATATATTTAGTCAAGAGATATTACAAGGAAATGAAACCCGTTATGAAAAATTTTCGATTGAAAAAAGTGGTGTTTATTGATTTATCCAATGACTTAACCGAAAAATATGAACTTAAACCCACTCGTGGAATTTCTACACACGAAATGTTAGGCATGTTTTTGATGATTTGTGCACATGGAGCGGGAAATTAAATGATACTAGAAATCTTTCAATATTCTGGAGAGATGGTTCATAGACACCTTCATAGTGTTTTAAATGTTTTTTTTAAGCTTGCAAGAGATGTCATTAGACCACATTTAAATTATAATGGTGCAGGAGCTCACAAGCCATATAACAAGCGATATTTACTTTTCTTTAAAGTAAGTTGCACTTTCTCCAAATATATAATTTATTATACTTAATATTTAATTTCTCTCATGATTATTTTCTTAACTTAAATTTATATATGTATATACTTGTAGGATTGCATTGGGGCACTTGATGGAACACCGCAAGGTCAAGAAATTCTGTTTATTAATCATAAATGTTATCTGACTCAAAATATTCTTGTCGTTGTAGATTTTAACATGTGTTTTACATTTGCATTGGCTGGGTGGGAAGGATCGGCTCATATCAGTCGTATATTTTGTGAGTCTCTTCGTAGACAAGAACTTAACTTTCCACATCCATTGAAAAATAAATATTATCTAGTTGATTCTGGACATTCGCACATATGGCTCCTTACAGAGGAGATAATGTGAGGTATAACTTTTCTAACTTTAAATGTGGTACAACACGACAATTGCGGGAGCCAAGGGGACGCATTAAAAAATTCAATTATTTGCATTCTTCTTGTAAAAATATAGTAGAGGGCACATTTGATGTTTGAAAAGTGAGGTGGTCTATTTTGCAAGACATACTTTACTATAATATTAACACCCAACGGGATATCATAATTGTTACTACTATGGCCATTCATAATTACATTAGAAAGAAGTGCAATGTGGATAATGCATTTCAAATGGCTGAGAATGAAAAATATATTTCATCGGTTGATTTTGATGTAGGCACAACTTCAAAGGCTAACAATATAGATGGCGAAAATGTGAGAGAGAAAAATTATGTGCATTGGGTGGAACTTCGTGATATGATTGCTAATGATATTTGTAATGCTTAATGCTTGTATTAATTGGACATTTTCACTTTTTGTTTCTACGGCGAACTTAACTCTAGCTATATTAGTACCTCTTTTGTACGAAATTTCTGATTTATGAAATATGATTTTTATGTATTATTCTCCTTCTATAATATATTCTTTTAAATTTGGACAACTATTATTATATAACTTATGAATTTCTTTAAGAAAAAACAACTCACCAATCAAACACTACAAAAAATAGGTCAAATTGCGGGGGTTAATTTTATGATTTGCGGGGGATTTAGACCCCCGCAAATTGCGATTCCAACGGTTTCCAAAACCCCCACAATACGAGCCGTCACAAATAATTTGCGGCAGTTTTTTTCCAACCGCCATACTTAATTTGCGGCGGTCGACCTCCGTTACTCTAAATTTAATTCTTTTTATAATAAATTTTTATTTAACAATTGCGGCGGTTTATAACCTCCGCAATTTTTTTTATTTTAAAAAAAATTAGAATGAAGTATGTCATAGTAATCCACCATACAAAATAAAGCTATATAGCTAGTTCAAACTGTGATCAATAAAGAGTTTGTTATGGCAATAATACTAAATGGTTAATCTGAAAAATGTAATATAGAGTTTAATAGCTTACTGAAGGAATCTCATTAAATTAGGAGGACCCATAGAAAAGAGTATCACATTGAACAATCTCTCATGAAACATACCTGTACAGTGATGGAAAAATAGCACAATAAACTCTTAAAAATCAGCACAAACACATTAAACAAAACCAACATTGAGATGATAAGCATCAGTAGAGATTTAAGAGCAACAAGAAGCAGTAGCCGGTGTCTGTACATGCCTATCCATAAGAACCATCCCAGATGGATTTTGTGTCGGCTGAAGCCGAGGTAGTCTCATTGCTGTTAAGTGAATAAACAGTTTTAAGAAATATTTCGGTT
This sequence comes from Capsicum annuum, assembly GCF_002878395.1. Lineage (NCBI taxonomy): Eukaryota > Viridiplantae > Streptophyta > Magnoliopsida > Solanales > Solanaceae > Capsicum > Capsicum annuum. The sequence continues at coordinate 25,557,227 of NC_061121.1, read as the reverse complement.
GATAAAAGGCTAGCTTGGCAGTTAAATGAAGTAAATTAATATAAGAGGAGATCATTATTCTCAAAAATGATAGAATTTAAGCGTGATATTGCAATCAAACGTGTTTATGACATATTTGCTCAACTGCCAGGATGTCAGAACGAACTTGCGCCCCTCAACCAATCTACCACGTACCCAATACCTTCACCAACACGGGTGTTGGGTATGGAGGCAGTAATCCTACAGATCTATATTGAATAAATAAGCTTCTTATTTCTTAATCTCTATATATCCAATAGGATCGCAGCATATGATACAATCACAATAGTAAATAGCACAAATAAGACAATGGAATTAAGTGAGCCCTACGAAATTAACTCATGTTAGGTTGTCGAAGATAAAATAAAAATTTAAAGAACAAAAGGAAGAATACACCATCGATATAGAAGTACCTTCATATCAGCAGTTCCAGGAAAAAACTTATCCCCATACTTGTGGAAACTAGCGGTCATAACCCGACAAAAAGATCTAATATTAGAAACTTGAGATTCCAGCGACTTTGTAACATTTTAGATGCACTAATTTTGGTAGATATGTATTCGGGTTAAAACACGTCAAGAAAAAAACTGCAGTTTCTGCACCAAAAAAAATTGAATAAGGCTAACCTTAAACAAGCACCTAACAGAGCTATAATGCACTTACTAAATGCTAATGAATATATAGCATTTGAATAATAATGTCAAAGCAATAGAACATAGTAACAGCAAAAACCATAGAAAAGAGCAACCCGGTGCATTAAAGTTCCCGCTATGTGCGAGGTCTGGAAAAGGGTCAGATCACAAGGGTGTATTGTGGAAGCAAAAATCATACCAAACAAAAGTGTTCAAACTGTGCAGTAAACAAACAAATCAACTGTTTGGAAGCCATAATGTTAAAAGGATTCAACTGGTGCCCAGGTTGAAGCTTCATACTTGCAGCTACTGAATAACAAGCAATTTTATATCAAGCAAAAATGTGTAGCTTTAGTTTATTCCTATGTGTGACACAAAGGTTATATGAAGGTAAGACAAAGATGCTCCTGACAGACCCCATCTACAGTATTATAAAAGAACTTCAACCCGGATTGTTTTGACAAGGAAAAAAAATCCCTAGTGAAGTTCTTATATAATCCCTGGTGATAGAAGATAAACGTCAAAGTAAATAAACTGCGAGAGCGTTTTAGATCACCACCTATTTATTTAAAAGAAACGTAGTTTATGTAAATATTAACCTTGTATTATGTTATGCTTTTATACCAACCCCACCACAACAACAGAAAGGTAAAACAGAATGTTACCACCTTGAGGACACTAGAAAGCAAAGTTTTGTTCGTGAGATGATTGACCTAGCTGATTGTGAAACAGCAGCAGCTATCTGCCGATGAATTAAAACAAATTTCAGGATAAATTCCAAATCAGCTAATTAACCTTCCCATCAAAGACATATGACCAGGTGTTGATTAATTGCAAATGATTCAAATGAAACTGGCACACACAGGTCCCTTAGAAAGCCCAAGGTGCACTTCCACACCATGATGCATGTCAACTGGACGAAAGCTCTCAGAATCCTTAGGATCTGCAAGAAGTAGATAAGAAACACGTACAAAGTTAAACACCTCAAGAATATACATTTATACAGACATAATTAAAACATAAGTCAAGTCAACCAACTTATGGCATCCAATTGCACCACCTTCCTCACCTACATCTCAAATATGTCTCTGAAAATTACACACAGCTGGATAGAAGCAGAACTTACTGCCAGTAGTCAAATGGCATAAGAAATATGCGGAAACCCAAAACTAAGGCTATCAACTTAGACGATATTAGAGGGAAACTAGTATTCTTATACACTTAAGAACTAGTGAAAACCATGGAAATTTTAAGTTTAGCATCAATAAGTTCTAGCAAGTGGGAGCAAATATATGACACAATTTGATAGATTATTTTCAACCGAATCAGCTCTCATCCAATCTGATGTCAAATAATTTGAATTAAGCAGTATCAGGTCTAATCACGCTGAACAGATTGTCTACTTTCTACTTCTATAGAAGCAACTCTTACCTTGGATTAGTCCGAAGAATAACAAGAACATTTCTTCGTGTATTTACAAAGACGAACATAGATGAGAAATGCGACTCCATATGTTATATTTTGTATGACACTCTTTTTCCTTTTGGTCTATTCAAACTTGCTGGCATTAAGGTGAAATAGCTTTACTACATAAGAAACACCAACTCCAATATCTTGTGAGCTAATAGCAACCAAACAAAAGCTTTCATGGAAAAACATGGTCAACATGCAGTAACAACTACTACTATTACTACAATTTGGTCCCAAAAAAGTAGCGGTATTATGAGGATTCATCATAAATTGGCAGGTTATTACGTTGGCAGCAGACTAAAAGTAATTTTAATCAGATAGTATGTCGTAAGGATTTCAATACCATTCAGGTAGTCCTCAAAAGCAAAGTCCTCCAACCCTTCGGTTAGGGATTCTAACCCAACCATTGAAGATGGTATTGCCGCTAGTGGCCTTTGAAATCTGCAAATTTTAGAAGGGAAAAGAAATTCAGAAAAATGGAGACCCACAGCTTCTGGATCAAATAGACATGCTCCTGCAGATGTACTAATGTTCAAAACCCAAAAAGAAAGTAAAGTTTCAACAGCTACACCAAAAAAGAGAAAGAAACAATTTCTAGAAGGAATTTTACATAGAGAATCTGCTAATGAGCTTTTCGTATCTAGTCTAAAAGAAATCTTAACGGACTTAGAAGATGAAAGTAAAGGACTTTGTCAACTGGTATTTTACTAGTTGAGTTAGTAGCCTCTACCAGTTTGGCAGCCAAATTGACCTCCTATTTAATTTGAGCATACTTGAAACCTCCCTCATTCCCTCTCTTACTGCATAAATGATGAATACAATTTGACCAAATTCCCTCATTCTCAATCAAGAACAACCAAATACTCTGGGCGAAAGATATTGAAATAGACAAGAATGCAAGAAATAATTGTGTGAAGGAAAGATTGTAGGGTAGAAGGGTAAGGCAGGCTGGGAATTAAGCATGCTAGAAAAAACTATGTAAAAAGAAAGATTGAAGGATAGAGGAGCAAGTGAAGGAGGCTGGGAACTAATTGTAATGCCCATGCGTGTATCTTATGGGTCAGATTAGAACACCTACAACCTATTCCTTTTTTCCATACAATTGTATATGTAAATTATGCAAGTGTAAGTTGAAAACCAAATTGAGTTTTTAGCTAACGTAACAACCATTTAAGTACGACAGTAATGGAGGTAAATAGCGAAGGAAATTCTATTAATACTGTTATACGAATACAGTATGTTGCGATGACCCAACGAGTGTTTGGTGTTAGGTCCGTGTATGATAACAGGTGAAACTCAAAGGTTATTTCCAACTATGTTGCTCGGACTCTCAAAAATGTCACTACACCTGTATCGATTTCTCAAAAACCATTAATCTTTTGACGGATCTGACATACACCCAACAACATGTTTGAGAATCCGAACAACATAAGCTTCTGGGCACAAAAATCACCTTGATTGAATCACAAAGTAAATAACAATGTCGAATAAGGCAGTACAAGTAGATGCCAGCAATCTCTTTTATGGATAGCATTCCAAATTAACTTCTTGAAGCCATTCTTCAGCTACCAAAGGTTCACTGCAGGCAAATCTAATCATTTTCTCAACATCAAGATACCGAGAGGGTAGTGTATACGAGGCCTTACCCTTCAACAAGATACTGAGAGGGTAGTGTGCACGAGACCTTACCCCTACCTTGTGAGGTAGAGAGGTTGTTTCCGATAGACCCTCGGCTCAAATCTAACTACTGGTTCAAACAACTATTTTCCTAATATAGAGCAAACAAAGCAAACATACTACTTTCTGAAAGGTTTTAGGTCAGACTTCATTCGGCAAACTGTAATGGTTTTATAGCAAATCATCACAATTGTTAAATCAACAACGAGCTTTCATATTTGGTCATATTTGGTCAGGTATTCGTACTCAATAAAAAATAACCTGAGATGCTAGAACTAGAGTACATATCATTCTTATTCGCACCATCCTTTCAGGTTAAATAAAAAGAGAACAGCATAAACTGAGAAAGTGTGGTGACATTGTTCATTGTGAGATTTCACTGAGTCACACTACTTTTGTCCAACTACCGACAAATGTCATTGTCACGACCAAAAAACGAGGGTCATGATGGCACTTGTCGCGGCATACCTAGACAAGTAAGCCTATCACCAAAACTAATATAAAAAGGGGAAAGACAGAAATATCCCAAGGTAAGGCTTATAGAATGAATTCGAACCATATAAGTAATCATAACAATGTAGAAAAAACTTATCCGAAATACCAATCATGCCCAAAACCAGGTGTCAATAGTGTAAGAACTACTAATACAATCCAAGAGTCAAATACATCAGAAAAATAACCATAAAGGAATAATAACTATCTTCGAATACTAACAAAGACATAACCACTATAGAAAGATAGAGGTGACCTTCGGACGCATGAATGTCCAACCGCTACCTTGAAAGCTCCAACAATCGCCCGAGTCAAGCAAGTTGAGGCGCACTCGAGCTAGGACCTGCACCGAAAGGGCGCAGCAGGCATGAGTACGATCCACTTGTACTCAGTAGGTATCATAGGCCGACCAAGCAGAGTAGTAAATAAAGCATACAAAATACACAATAAGGGCACGTCACCGGCAATCAGAAAATATCCCACAACGGTAGCCCACACCGCTTGCACTAATAGTTCTAATATATCTCACATATATTGCAACATCATACCAAGATAGAACAAAAGTACGTATTATATCACACATAAGAAGAACAAGGGGAACATGCATATACAAGATCATCAAAGACAAGTAAAAGAAGATACGACAAATACATAGATGACAAATCAATATGCCAAAACAACACAACATAACACAATAAAGTGCAATGTATATAATGATGATGATGCACGAGGTCGTCACACAACCTCTGGAATCGTCACACAATCCCCGTATACACCTACGGAGCTAAAGGCTCCTGACGTAGGACCCATGAGGGGTTCGTCAATTCATATACAATCCACATATCTCATATCTCCTTTCTGACACATACCTCTGAAAGGGTTTTATAAGGTGTTACAATATATCTTAAAAAGGTGTTGTCAGTATTTTTCAGATGTTGCCACGGTGGTACCAATGTTTCATGAATGAGTATGATATGAAGATGTAATGCTCATAACCAAAGTGACTATTTCCATAAACAACCACGTGATATATTTCCACAACCAACCACAATGATACTTTTCCACAACTACATGAGCCAATATCTACTCATTATTTTCGTATCATCCATGAATTTTCACATGACATTTGCCAATAAAGTATGAATATAATCACAATACACCGATGGTATCACATTAAGCATTTTAATAACACAATATAATTATTCATATGTATTCAAGGCTATTAATATCACATAGGACCCACACGGGCACACATATCACATAATATATCAATTTCGATAATTACGTCACATATAAGCCCCAACACGGGCACAACACATAGATAGATATTTTTCATGATTAGTTTTCACCCTTAGCATGCATTTTGTACCATCATTTACAACTCAGTCCAGTCTGAAAGAGTTGAGTCATAACCTACCTCGAAAGCCGAAACCGATCCGCTACACTTGAATCCGTGACCTTACTTTTCACGAACAATCTCGAACTTCACTAAAAAAAAAATTAAATATGAAATCTACGCGTCAAAACAAAACCAACACCCATATTGACTACTTTTGGTTAGGGGTCAAAACGGATCCCCAAAATGGATTTTCGAAAAAGAAGGACAAAATCAGAACATTACTTCAAAAACACGTTCCCCATATTTTTAGGAACCTACAGCTGAAAACCCAAGTTAAATAGAATAAAAAACGGGGTTCAAATCGAAGAAAAACCATTTTTGAGCTTTATCGGGTAAAATCTTTGAAATCCGGGTTAAAATCAATAATTGAAATTGTTTTGAAGGTTAAATTGATGAAAAACTAATAATTATAAGATAAAAACATTATTCAAGTGAAAAGAAGTGAAATTTGGGTTTAAAATCATGTCCTAAGATTTTTGGGGTTTTGAGAAATTAATCAAGAAATTACTAAGAAAAGGGTGAATTCTTATCTTTAATCCATAATAAAACCAAGAAAACGGTCTTAATGTGCCTGTCTAAGCTCTCACAAAGTTTATTTTTAAGCTCCCGCACTATTTTAGGGTTTAACTCCCAAGAGCCAAGATTAAAAATGAGCAAAATAGGTCAAAAAAAAAAAAGAAGTTATTTCTTATTGCAGATTTTTCTACACAGTTGTTTTTTTAAAGTCAATCCGGACTTCAACGGGGTGCTCGAGATTCGTTCAGAATTCGATATACACAAACGAGCTACGCAACCATACTAAATTTGACGTTCCTGACGCGATAGAGATATCATATTTTCAAAAAAACACCATTTTCACAAAGTTAACCCCCGAAACCTGAAATCACAATTTTCCAAATCAAGGGTCGAAATGAGATTTAAAAGCCGTCAAATCATACCAAACATGCTAACACCCTAAAATCAACATTCCGGATCTGCTGGCGAAGTCGGATTTTCCATCCAAGGTCGTTTCGATCAAATGTGGCTCCCACACCCATATTTTCAATTTTTCAACTTTTCGATCGATAGGTCAAAATGAGCCCGAGTGCACCGGGACCCGAACCAAAGGTCTACCTAGAATAAAATTGATATTCCGAAGCTGCTGGTGCAATCTGTTTGGCCATCCGTCGCACGTATCAAAAGATATCCACATAAGTCCAAAATAAGGTTCTCGAAGCCATCAAAAAGCACAATATTGCATAAATGATACCAAAACGCATCGAAAATCATACCAATCACTCCCACGCCCCAGAAATACCATAATGCAACTATGCGGAGGGGTAAAACAATTAAATCACACAATCACAAATTTCACATATTTCATCAAATTTTTAGGTCGTTACATCATCCACCACTAAAAATCTAGTTCGTTCTCGAACTAAGGCAAAGAAATACCTGAATCAATGAAGAGTTGAGGATAAAAACTATGCATATCAGACTCAACCTCCTAAGTAGCCTCATCTACAGGTCAATATCGCCACTGGACCTTAACCACAGGGATCACTCTAGAGCGCAACTGCCTAACATCCCTAGCCAAAATGAAAACTGGCTCCTCAACAAAGGACATCCGCTCATCTAACTGAACCAACTCTCAACGAACGATATGAGACTTATCAGGAATATAGCGAAGAAACATAGAAACATGAAAAACTAGATGAACAGCTGATAGATAAGGAGGCAAAGCCAACTCATAAGCCACATCACCAACAGTCCGAAGAATCTCAAATGGACCAATATACCTAAGGCTAAGCTTTCCCTTCTTCCCAAACCTTATCACACCCTTCATGGGTGAAACTCGAAGGACAACATGATCACCAACACCAAATATCAAGGCACGAAATCTACGATCAGCATAGCACTTCTACATACTCTGAGCCGCTCTAAGTCTATCTTGAAAGACCCGGAATCTATCCAAAAACTCACGAAGCAAGTACGTACCTCGAGGTCTCACCTCTGAAACATCGAACCAACCTATTGGGGAGTGACAACGCCTACCATACAACGCTTCAAAAGGAGTCATATCAATACTGGAATAGTAGCTACTACTATATACAAACTCTACTAAACCCAAATATTGCTCTCACTGGCCACCAAAATCCATCGCACACACGTGAAACATATCCTCCAAAACCTGGATAGTCCGCTCTGTCAGTCTGGGGTGAAATGCTATGGTAAGATCAACCTGAGTACCCAACTCATCCTGAAAAGTTCCAAAAGTGAGATGTGAACAGAAAACCCCAATTTGAAATAATGGACATCGACGCACCATGCAGACTCATAATCTCACGAATAAAGATATGGGCTAACCTTTCAGCACTGAATGAGATCTGAACCAGAATAAAATGAGCTGACTTGGTCAATTGATCCACAATAACCCAAACACTGTCAGAACCATGAAATGTACGAGGCAACCCAGTCACGAAGTCCACAGTGATTCATTCCCACTTTCACTCGGGAATGGGTAACCTCTGAAGCAAACCACCGGGTCTCATATGCTCGACCTTCACCTGCTGACAATATAGGCAACGAGCCACAAAATCCAATATATCTCGCCTCATACCACCCCACCAGTAGGGTTGTCTAAAATTACGATACATCTTAGTCACACCTGGATGAATAAAATATCTGGAACAATGGGCCTCCTCCAAGATCAACCTAATCCAATCACCAGTCTTGGCACACAAACTCAGCCCCCAATCCTTAAAACTCCATGAATCAAGTGAGGCTTCCTTAGCCTCCCCAATCAACATCTTATTGCGAATCAACCTCAATCTAACATCGTCAAACTGATGAGCTTGAATATGCTCCATCAAAGAAGATCTAGCCTCCACAAATGCCAAAACACGCCTCGATGTCGAAATATCAAGCCTAACCATCTGGTTAGCTAAAAACTGAATCTCTTAGGCCAAAAGCTTCTCCTAGGTCAAAAGATACAACAAACTACCCATGCTAATCGACTTCCGGCTCAAGGCATCCGCAACCACATTAACCTTGCCCAAATTGTAGAGAATAGTCAAGTCATAATCCTTAAGCAACTCAAGCCAACGGAGCTGCCTCATATTAAGATCTCGCTGTGTGAAGAAGTACTGAAGGCTACAATGATTTAAGAAGTTCTCAACACGGACTCCATTCAAGTAGTGCCTCCACAACTTCAAGGAATATACAACTGCGCACAACTCCAAATCATGGGTAGGCTAATTCCTCTCATGAGGCTTTAACTAACGAGACGGATATGCAATCACCTTGTTCTCCTGCATCAACACAATACCTAACCCAACACCTGAAGTATTAGAAAAGACGGTAAAACTCATGCCCTCCTTTGACAAAGTTAAGATAGGAGCTGAAATCAACAAATCCTTGAGCTTTTGAAAGCTCGTTTCACAAGCATTGGACCACTAAAAAGAAATCTTTTCATAGGTCAACTTGATCAATGGAGCTACAATAGATGAAAAACCCTCAACAAAACACCGATAATAACCCGCCAAGCCAACAAAACTCTGAATCTCGATGGAGGAAGTAAGTCTAGCCCAATCACAAACTATTGCAACCTTGGCTGGATCAACCATAATACCTTCCTTAGTCACCACATGACCCAAGAAAGAAACAGACTCCAACCAAAACTCGCACTTTAAAAACTTGGCATACAACTTCTCATCTCTCAATCTCTGAAGCATAATCTGCAAATGCTCCCCATGCTCAACCTCACTCTTGGAATACACCAAGATATCATCTATAAATACGATAACAAAGGAGTCCAGATACGATCGAAACACCGAGTTCATCAACTCTTTGAATGTGGCAGGGGCATTGGTCAACCCAAAGGACATGACCAAGAACTCATAACGACTATACCGAGTCCGAAAAGCTATATTCAGAATATTCGAAGCTCTAATCCTCAACTGGTGATAACCGAACTTCAAATTAATCCTCGCAAATACTACAACACCCGAAGTTGATTAAACAAATCATCAATGCGAAGAAGAGGACACTTATTCTTAAGTGTCACCTTATTCAACTACTGATAATCAATACGCATCCGTATAGACCTATCTTTTTTCTTCACAAACAAGACAGGCGCACTCTAACTGAAACACTAGGTCGAATAAATCCCTTATCCAACAACTCCTGCAACTGATCCTTCAGTTTCTTTAACTCTGCTGGGGCCATCCTGAGGAATAGAAATGGGCTTAGTGCCCCACTCAACATCAATAAAAAAATCAATATCTCGATCCGAAGGCATACTAGGCAAGTTCGTAGGAAACACATCCATAAACTCACGGACAACACAGACAGAATCCAAGAAAGGAGGCGAAACAACATTGGGGTCACGAATATGGGCAAAGTAAGATAAGCATCTCCTCTCAACCAATTTACGAGCCCGAATATAAGATATGACCCTCTAAGGATCCGAATGAAGTATACCCTTTCAAGCTATCCTTAGCACACCTGACGAAGCTAAAGTCACAGTATTGGCATAACAATTTAGGATGGCATGAGAAGGAGCCAACCATTTCATACCCAAAATAACATCAAAACCGACCATGTCTAATACAAGCAAGTCTACCAAAGTCTCACGCCCGACAAAAATCAGAACACAAGATCGGTACGCCCGATCCACCACTAAAGAATCACCTATCGAGGTAGATACACGAATAGGCATGGCAAGAAGCTCGCTAACAAAATCAAAACCCGAAGTAAAATACACAAACACATAGGAGAAAGTCGATCTGGGATCAAATAATACAGATATAGGTCTAAAACAAATGAGGAAGGTACCTATAATCACAACATCAGAAGCCTCTGCCTCAGGTCTGGCTGGTATAGCATAACAGTATCCACGACTACAAACTGGTTGAGTAACCCCACAACCACCACCACGGGCTCTACCATTTCTACCTCTCGTACCTTTGGTAGAGCCCCTATCCCTCAAAGATAAAATAGGAGTATCTCTAAACATACGGCGAGAACAGTTCTTGGCCACATGGCCAATCTCATCACACACATAGCAACCTCAAAAACCAGTCTCAACAGGAGAAGGTACAACTGGGCCCGAACGGCCACCCTGAACTGCTGAACTAAAAGATCCACCAACTGAACTCTATTAAGTCACCTGCACTGGCCTACCATGATATCTACGAAAACCTCTAAAATCTCTGCCTCGAGAGGTCCGACTCCTGAACTTACCAAAATGATGCACCCTCTTGGCGCCTCCCAGAGATGCACTAATAATACCCCCTGCCATCTTACCATGATCCACAATGCTCTAAAGAGGATCTCCAAGCATAATCATCTGAGATGTAGCCAACTAAAGAGAAATATCCAAACCCTTCACGAACTTTCGAACCTGCCCAGACTTGACGGAAATGCTATCATATTAATATCTGGACAAGGCATGGAAGCATGCCTTATACTCAAAAACTATCATAGAGCCCGCTCCAAATGATCAAACTCGTCCCGCATATGATCTCTCAAACTGAAAGGCACAAATCTCTCCAGAAAGGCATCAACAAACTGATCCCATGACAACTCAGAAGTATCAACAAGCCTACAACCGACAAATGATATCCACTAATTTCTCACATTATCTCTTAACTGATAGTAGTGTAAGACACACCATCCACGCAGAAAGAGTGAAACACAACTCAAAACACAAGATATAAAAGAATTCGCACGATAAGGAATAAAATGAGGGAGGTTTCCTAAAGACATCCTATAGCCTCTCGAAGATAGATACACATATCTACGTATCGATCCGCGAGACTCTATTAGACATTCCGTTCTTACACCATTGAGACCAATGAAACCTGGCTGCTTTGATACCAATTTGTCAGGACCCAAAAACCCAAAAACGAGGGTCATGATGGCACTTGTCGCGGCGTACCTTGACAAGTAAGCCTATCACCCAAACTGATATGAAAAGAGAAAAAAATATAAATATCCCAAGGTAAGGCTTCTAGAACGAACCCGAACCATATAAGTAATCATAACAGTGTGGAAAGAACTTATCCAAAATACTAATCATGCCCAAAACCAGGTGTCAATAGTGTAAGAACTACTAATACAATCCAAGAGTCAAATACATCAGAAAAATAACCACAAAGAAATAATAACTGTCTCCGAATACTAATAAAGATAGAACCACTATAGAAAGATAGAGGTGACCTTCGAACGCATGAATGTCCAACCGCTACTTTGAAAGCTCCAACAATCGCCCGAGTCAATCAAGTTGAGGCGCACTCAAGCTAGGACCTGCACCGAAAGGGCGCAGTAGGCATAAGTACGATCCACTTGTACTCGGTAGGTATCATAGTCCGACCAAGCAAAGTAGTAAATAAAGCATACAAAATACACAATAAGGGCACATCACCTGCAATCAGAAAATGTCCCACAACGGTAGTCCACACAGCTTGCACTAACAGTTCTAATATATCTCACATATATTGCAACATCACACCAAGATAGAACAAAAGTACATATTATATCACATATAAGAAGAACAAGGGGGAACATGCATATACAAGATCATCAAATACAAGTAAACGAAGATACGACAAATACATAGATGACAAGTCAATATGCCAATACAACACAACATAACACAATAAAGTAAGTGCAATGTATATGATGGTGACGATGCACGAAGTCGTCGCACAACCTATGGAATCGCCGCACTATCCCCGCAACCTACGGAGCTAAAACTTCCCGACGTAGGACCCATGGAGGGTTCGTTAACCCATATATAATCCACATATCTCATATCTCCTTTTCGTCACATCCCTCAGAAAAGGTTTTAAAAGGTGTTACAATATCTCTTAAAAAGATACTGCGAGTATTTCTCAGCTGTTGCCACGGTGGTACCAATATTTCATGAATGAGTATGATATGAAGATGTAATGCTCACAATCAATCACAGTGATTATTTCCACAAACAAACGCATGATATATTTCCACAATCAACTACAATGATACTTTTCCACAACCACATGATCCAATATCCACTCATTATTTTCGTATCATCCATGAATTTTCACATGTCTCATTTGCCAATAAAGTATGAATATAATCACAATATACCAATGGTACCACATTAAGCATTTTAACAACACAATACAATTATTCATATGTATTCAAAGTTATCAATATCACATAGGACCCCACACGGTCACACATATCACATAATATCTCAATTTTGATAATTACATCGCATATAAGCCCCACACTGGCACAATACATAGATAGCCATTTTTCATGATTAGTTCACACCCTTAGCATGTATTTTGTACCATCATTTACTACCCAGACCAGTCTGAAAAAGTTAAGTCATAACCTACCTCGAAAGCCGAAACCGGGTCCACTACACTTGAACCCATGATCTTATTTTTTACGAACAATCCCGAACTTCACTAAAAACATCAAATATGAAATCTACGCATCAAAACAAAATCAACAACATCCATATTGACTACTTCTGGTTCGGAGTCAAAACGGACCCTCAAAACGGGTTTTCGAAAAAAAAGGACAAAATCAGAACTTTACTTTAAAAACATGTTCCCCATATTTTTAGGATCTACAGTTGAAAACCCAAGTTAAATCGAGTCAAAATGAGGTTCAAATCAAAGAAAAAACATTTTTGAGCTTTACTGGGTAAAATCTTTGAACTCCGGGTTAAAATCAAGAATCGGAGTTGTTTTGGAGGTTAAATTGATGAAAACTAGTAATTATAAGATAAAAACATTATTCAAGTGAAAAGGAGTGAAATTTAGATTTAAAATCATGCCCTAAGATTTTTGAGGTTTTGAGACATTAATTAAGAAATTACTAAAAAAAAGGGTGAATTCTTATCTTTAATCCGTAATAAAACCAAGAAAATGGTGTTAATCTAGCTTTTCAAGCTCTCACAAACTTTACTTTTAAGCTCTCACACTATTTTAGGGTTTAACTCCTAAGATAAAAATGAGCAAAATAGGTAAAAAAAAACTATTTCTTATTGCAGATTTTTCTGCACAGCTGTTGTTAAAACTTAAAAAGTTGTTTTTTTTAAAGTCAATCCGGACTTCAACGGGGTGCCCGAGATTCATTTGGAGTTTGATATACACAATGGAACTATGCAACCATACTAAATTCGACGTTTCGAAAGCAATGGCGATATCAGATTTTCAAAAAAACATCATTTTCATAAAGTTGACCCCGAAACTCGAAATCAAAATTTTCCAAATCAAAGATCGAACTGAAATTTAAAAGCCGTAAAATCATACCAAACATGCTAACACCCTAAAATCACATCCCGGATTTGCCGGCAAAGTTGGATTTTTCATCCGAGGTCATTTCGATCAAATGTGGGTCCCACACCCATATTTTCAATTTTTCAACTTTCCGACTAATAGGTCGAAATGAGCTCGGGGTGCATCGGGACCCGAACCAAAGGTCTACCTAGCTTAAAATCAATATTCCGAAGTTGTTGGCGCAGTCCGTTTGGCCTTCCGTCGCACGGATCAAAAAATATCCATATAAGTCCAAAATAACTCTCCAAACCATAAAAAACCACAATATTGCATAAATGATATCAAAATGCATTGAAAATTATGTCAATCACTCCTACGCTCCAGAAATACCACAATGCAACTACGGAGAATGGTAAAATAGTCAAATCACATAAAATCACAAATTTCATCAAATTTTTAGGTCGTTACAGCCGTGGATACAGCGGCGTGGAGGTGTTTGCGCTAACAGAGGCGCCGGAGATTGACTGGAAAGTGGTGGTTTCCTCTGACTGAACTTTGGAGGACCCAAATCTTCGTTATAGGATCGGGTCGAATGTAGTAAAATGCATGACCTGGGAACTTCAAGTGGTCGGATATATCACTGGAAAATTCTTCTGGCGACGACTTTCCATGGCGGCACCGCTACTGAAACAAACACTAAGATTTAAAAATAATTACCTGGGAGCTAGGAAGGCAATGTCCTGTCGGATACTTGTGTAGCAATGACCGGAGTTCCTAAGGTTGAATGCCTCCCACTGTGTAATCAATTGACGATGGAGAGTACCTCCCATAGAGAAATGTTTTTTTGGGGAAAAAAGAGAAATATTCTTTCATTTGGCGCTATTGTTTTGGACGGATATTGGGGGGTTAAAACCCGTAAATATATACTAGTAATTTTTAGCTGTATATTTTTAACTCCCGTATTTAATATAACTAGTTTAGATGTATGCGTCTCGCACGTATACTTTATTTTAATGAATTTAATTTTATAAAATCATTCAAGATATAAAAAGCATGATGATTTTTTAAAATGTATATTGCATTTTTTGTTTGTTAGCATCTTCACATTACGGCTACTTTCAGCTATTATTCAATTCTATGAAAAAATAGAAATTAGTCAATCGAGAAGCAAGTATCTTAATTTAAACACAAAAAAATTTACAAATGAAAGTATATTCTCTTTAGTCGTCCCTTTAGTCTTTCTCCTTAGCTCTTATCTCTTTCTTTAATCCTCTCAATCTCTCTTTTCAGCTTCTTTAGTTTCATATCAACACAATTATTATTTCGTTTGAATTCTTTAGGCTTGTTAGCTTCTTCAGGAGATTCCTCAACTAATCTGTTCAACCCAATTAATTTCTCAACTTCATTGACTAATGTATGATATTCAATACGTTGGGAAGATTCTTCGAAAAATATTTTTATCAACTAACATTTATATTTAGGATTTTATTATAGTAGATAGATAGATTAACTCAATTTACAACGAATAATGTACTTGATCCGCTTTCAAACTTAATTAATAAGCCCAAAATTGAAAGAGTCAGCTATAATCCTAAATTTATATGTTCACCATTCAAACAAAAGTTATGCATATCAAGATTGAACACTTATTATAAGTTTATATTTAGAACTCAACCAGTAAGTTTAATTAATAATTCAAATATAATACCAACGAAATAGTTAAATAACATAATCAAAATAAAGTCACAATTAAATAAAGGGAGGGAAAAAAAAAGGAAAGAGATAAACCTTTGATATTTTTGACCACTTTACTTGGCGGCGACATGCTTATTTCTTTCAATTTTCGATTAAAAATTTTCTATTGAAAGAGAAACACGAGAAATTATCAAAAGAGAAAATCTTATTATCAGTTGTGGATGATTTAATCATAATTTATATAATATAATCTTTAAAGTTATTAACTAAAAAGAATAAAGAAAGATCGAGAAGATGATAATTAATGAGGATTACACACAAAAACAAAAAGACAACTTGAATTAATAACGAAATAAGGAGAAAAAAAATAAAAGTAGAGCTATGTTTCTTGTAAATTTGATTCAAAATATATTAATTAAACAGATTATAGTTTTTTTTTTATTTAAGGTAAAATTCTAAGTATTTTAGAAGTGTTAAATATTACGAATTCTTACTTAAATTAAATAACCAAATCAAAAGAAGTTATAACTAAAATAAATTGAAAACAAAACATTTAGCCAAAAGGATTCTTACGTGAAGAAAATAAAAAGTCAAAACAGTACTCACCAATTAATTAAAGTTTTTAAAGATTTATTTAAGATACAATTTTTAATTAATTTAAAATTTCTAAATTTTAGCTAAAAAGGAAAAAGACAACTTGAATTAATAACGAAATAAGGAGAAAAAAAATAGAAGTAGAGCTATGTTCTTGTAAATTTGATACAAAATATATTAATTAAATAGAATTGTAGATTTTTTTTTATAGAAGGTAAAATTCTAAGTGATTTAGAAATGTTAAATATTATGAATTCTTACTTAAATTAAATAACCAAAACCAAAATAAGGTATACCTAAAATAAATTGGGAACAAATCTTTTAGCAAAAAGGATTCTTACGTGAAGAAAAAAGAGTCAAAATAGTACTCACCAATTAATTAAAGTTTTTAAAGATTTATTTAAGAAACCACTTTTAATTGATTTAAAATTCCTAAATTTTAGCTATGTAATTCTAATAAGGAAAGGTTTAAAACTAAAGTTTAATGAATTTTTAAGTTTAAATTTTTTTAAAAAATGTAAAAAGATGTTTTTGTCTGTTGCACGGTTTTTTAATGAAGACAATAAGTTCAAATCACTTTTCTAAGCTCTTCACACTTTTAATATATTATAGATTTTTCAGGGGTTATAATAACCCCACAAATAAACTTTGCAATTAGACTCATTTTTTGTAGTAAAAATATATGGAGAACACTCATTGAAGATATACAACTCCATAAATGATTAATGAACAATCCATGTATATTTAACGACGCAACATTCGTATTTATGTTGAAGGATCATAGCTAATTACAAGATTCAGAAAGCAAGGTAACACTTCTAAAGAAACTAAAATTAGCTCCTTATGTACATTTATATTTCTGCCAAAATTGTTAAATTCAATTGCCACCACAGACCATTTTTACCGCATTTACAATTTGTGGCCGGAAGATGGTGTATATTCGCATAGGAAGTTCATGCACAAATGGTTTTTGACAAGGGACTCAACATTTTGTTAGCTGAATTTGCAAACTTGCATTCTCCCATGATTGTGATAGAAACAAACCTGAAATGTTCAAGTGTATCCTTGGCTTGATTAGTAACAAACATATAGTAGCCGTTTGGCCATAAAACTACAATTTTCCGAAGTTGGAGTTTAAATTGAAGTTGAAGTTGTGTTTGACCATGTTTTTTTTGAAATTTTTGTTTTGACTTTTGAAAATACTTTTTTAAATATGATTTTATGCCTTAACTTTTACAAACTATCAAAATCACTCAACTAAAATTTACCTACTAATGAAAAAAGAACACAATTAGCCACTATTATAAAAATAATTACATATACATGGTCATATTTAATGAATTTCAATTATGGCATATATAATATTTACATTAATAGTCGTTTTCTCATATTTGAAAATTTTAAACATGGATGTTATATTAACAAATCACTGCTTCTTATTTTTTAGGTAACAAATATTATATTTCAAACAATTTTCTTTTTTAGGAATTTATTTAATTTATTTCCTTCATTTTCCGTTCCTAAAAAATAGGAAATGATGAGCTGTTATTAAATTTTAGGGTGCCGCTAATTTATTTCTTTAATTTTCTTATAAATGAAATTTTTTACTGTGTGTGAATAAATTATTTCTATGTAAAACATGTTTTGCATATTTATGATATATTATATCATATACCATAAATATATAAATATGCTTAGTATATTTCTTTATACTTTGTATTTTTATATATGTGTGTATATGGTATATACATAGTATAAACTTCATATATAACATACTTTGTATATTTATATTATAAATAAGCTTAGTATGTTTCTTAATACTTTGTATATTTATATATGTGTGTATATGGTATATACATGGTATAAACTTTATATATAAAATACTTTGTATATTTCTATTATAAATATAATACTTTATATATTTATGGGTATAAATATAATACTTCATATATTTATGGTTATAAATATAATACTTTATATATCTATGGGTATAAATATAAATTAGTAGTGAAATAATGTCTTAAATAGGAAAGAAAATTAAATAAGAGATAAAAATAATGATGAGAGAGAAAAGGAGCTATATATTAATTAGGATAACATTAAGTTTGAAATTATATTTATCTTATTCTTTAAAACTGTTATACACGTAATATTGAAAAAGTAATGTTATAAGGAGAGTTTTATGTAAATATTCAAAAGATTGGGGGTTATATGTAATAATAATAAAAGTTGGAATTAGAGTTGAAAAATTGTGAAAACAACAAAAACCTGTTTTCCCTTTTCAGAAAAAATTTTCGAAATTATTTTTCGAATTTTCATGGCCAAATACCACAATTTTCAACTCTGATTTTTTTTTTTCGGAAAAAAGAGAAAAATTTTCATGGCCAAATGGGCCCATAGTATCATTTGTGACCAACTATTTATCTATTAATGTAATTATAATGATTCATAACATATATATTTTGCTTGATGATTTAAACTCTTTTAACCAAGAAAAAAGTTTTTTAGCGTACAAATTTAATAGTCATTCATGAATATATATATATATATATACTGAAACCGAATTAAAAATCTATATTAATTTTAATTTGAATTATTTTAGAAATAAAAATTAATAATAATCAACTCTACATATTGTTAACAACTTTAAGAGTATTTCAGATATTTTGACCAAGAAAAATGCTTAACAATACTTGTTTACCAAACACATCAACAATTTTTTTTTCAGTTTCAACACTTTTAGCCAAATACGTAACTGTTAATTTTTAAAATAAGTTTCAACACTTTTAAAAAACTATTAAAAAGGTTATTTTTTTTGGCCTATCCAAACGGGCTCTAAATAATATGAAAAAGACGAAAAAGACAGTTTGATGCATTAAAGCTCCCTGCATGCGTAAAGTTTGAAAAAGAACCCCATCACAAATGTACATTGTACGCAGTCTTACTTGCATTTTGAGCAAAAGTTATTTTCAGGACTTGAATTCATAATCTTCTGATCAGATGACAATAACTTTATTAACTACTCCAAAACGAGAACAATGAGTTGAAAGACCCTCCTAAGTCTTTAATTAAAAAAATGGTTAAGTGGGTATCTAAATATTATTAAGTTAAAAGATAAAGTAGTTTAAACAATTGGGACAGTTGTTTGACAACTACATTGTCTCAACAACTATTAAAGTTGTCGAACAACTTTGAATAATTGTTGAACAACTTTACAAAGTTGTTCAAGTAAAAATGTTTAAAAAAATACTGGAAAAAAAATTGTTCCCTTTGATTAATTTTAAAATTTAAAGGACCTCACTTAATTGAAAAATTTGATTGTGCTTTTTAATTGAAGGTCCCAAATCCTCCAAAATTCTCCTTAATATATGAAAGAGACGGAGAATAGGAAAATCACATATGATGGTTCTATTTTATTGTCATTTAATATTGCAAATATTTAACTTTATGTGTACTTGTTAATGTTGCATGTCGCAACGGACCCCCGTGTCATGCCAGAATAGCAAAATGACATAACAAGGAAAGTGAAATTCTTAGTAGACTCAACATCGCCGTCGGTGCCCTTACGTCTCCTATATTTTTTCGCTTTGTGACAAAGTCAAGCCCCCCAACTTTGAATCTAACACAAAGCCTAATTTATTAATATTATTTTTATATTTTAAATTTAATTATTATTATTTTATATAATGATTTAATAATACTAGTATGAATAGCTAAAGATAAAAAACTCTATTGTTATAATAAATAATTAAAATAAAGTATCTATTTTTGATATAAATGAAATAAAATGAGAGGGACTAACTATGCACTCTGTTCCAAAATATATCTTCTATTTATTTTTATTTATCACTTATTTCTAAAATAGTTTTTTAGTTATACTTATTATTTTTATATAAAAAAGACTTATTTTTTAATATTTTAATGACACGCATAGCTAATTACATGCATTCCTTTTTTTTTTTTTTTTTGACATTCTTAACAGTGAAATATTTCACGCCCATCACGGTTCATTCCGCCGAGCTACACCGAAATCAGCCATATGTAGAGAGAGAAAAGAAAGGCTTCAGTTTTGATCTGTTAGCTGAATCATTTCCATTTCCAGATCGAATGTAAATAATACTTAACTCTATTTGCACCTAAACCAGATCCCAAATCCATTCTCTTCCCCCCCCTCCCCCCAAAAAATAAAAATAAAATGGATGGGGTGTCAATAAGAGTGGCATACAAAAATCTGAAGCAAGAAGTAGAATTAAGTAACATTGATGATTCATCGTCTGGTTTTACACAATTAGAGATCCGTAGTGACTGTGATTCTTCACCTAGGGTTTCGAATGGTGGAGAAAAGAGTGATTCGCAATCGAGTAATAATTATAGTCCTCCTCAGCCGACACGTAATAGTTTGGTTACTTTGATTCTTAGTTGTGCCGTTGCTGCTGGTGTTCAGTTTGGTTGGGCTTTACAACTTTCTCTTCTCACTCCTTACATTCAGGTCCACCACTCATATACCCTTCAATTTTACCTACTCATTGTAGAGTTAACTTGAGTGATATTTGGAGCTAGAATGGAATTATTGTTTACTTTTACTTGTCATGTTGACTGATATTTGGAGGTAGAATGAATTATTCTTTACTTTCACTTGTCATGTAATTGGGTTAATTTGAGTGATATTTGGAGCTAGAATGGAATTATTGTTTACTTTGACTTGTCATGTTGAGTGATATTTGGAGGTAGAATGAATTATTCTTTACTTTCACTTGTCATGTAATTGGGTTAATTTGAGTGATATTTGGAGCTAGAATGAATTATTGTTTACTTTTAGTTGTCATTGTTTCGTTTTACCAGAGTCAATTTCAGTGATATTTGAAGGTAGAATGAATTATTGTTTACTTTTACTTGACATGTTTCGTTTTACGAGAGTTAACTTGTGGAAGACACAAATTAGGTTAGAGGGCTAGTGCGGGTGGGTGGGGCGTAGCGAGTAGATAAAGAGTGCTTTGGGGTAGCCTTGATAGTAGTCGTAGGAGGATTGGGGTGAGGGGTGTGCGCCCGGTTTGATAGTGTAGAGTACTACCTTGTGGGTGTTATTTTATGTTATTCCATGCTTGTTTCATGTTTTATTTCAACGTTATTTACCGTCTTTGGTCTTGATCCGGGGGTCAATCGGAAACAACCCCTCTACTTCTTCGGAAGTAGTGGTATGGACTGCATACATTTTACCCTCCCCGGACCCCACTATGTGGGAATACACTGGGTATGTTGTAGTAGTTGTAGTTGTAGTAGTAATTTGAGTGATATTTGGAGCTAGAATGGATTATCGTTTACTTTTACTTGTCATGTTTCGTTTTACGAGAGTTAATTTGAGGATATATGGTGGTAGAATGGAATTATTGTTTACTTTTACTTGTCATGTTTTGTTTTACGAGAGTTAATTTGAGTGATATTTGGAGGTAGAATAGAATTATTGTTTATCCCTTTTTTGATGAAGTAAGTAGATTCATTCAAGGGCATCAAGAAGATGGAAAGAAGATGGAAATATTACAAGGATAGGTCAATTAAGATCCCAAAAATAAGGATTTGTAGTTTCTTTCTAAGCTGTAGAGCTAACAAAATCCAGGAAGAGTTCTAAATTATTTATGCATTATTGTTAAATTTTACTTGTCATGCCATATTTCATTTCATGAGAGTCAAATTTTGTTGTTCAAAATGGGCTTTACAACTCTCTCTCCTCACTCCTTAATCCTTATATTCAGGTGCAATGATGACTGTCTCTTCATTCTCTTTTACTTGTCATATTTCATTTTACCAGAGCTGATTTGACTGATTTTCGGAGCTAGATTAATTAGATTAGCGTACTCTCTCCATTTTTTATTTGTTGGTTATGTTTGGATGCTGTTTGCAACTTTCTCTCCTTACTCCGTACATTCAGGTGCACCAATTATAAGCCTAACTACTGGCTGCCTTTGGTCACTTTTACTTGTCATGTTTCGTTTTATGTGAGTTGATTTGACCACATATAGGATCTAGATGGAGTAAGATTAATTTAATATTTAAAATTTAGATGGTTGAAAACTGTATGACAAATAGTATAAGTTGCAATCTTTCCTTTGCATATTAATATGATGGGAAAATACATCTTAAAATGTTGGTTAAAGTCGATGTAGTTTGATTCTCGCTTCTAAAGAAGCGAAATATGACTAGTAAAAGTGAAAGTAGTAAGATAGTGTTTGACTGTAGTTTGAGATATTAATTTTATTTGTTTACTGTTCCGTTGCCTTTGTTCAGTTGTACCCATGATGAGCCTAACTACTAGCTGCCTTTGTTCATTTTACTTGTCATGTTTCGTTTTACTAGAGTTAATTTGGCTAATCTTTTGGAAAGGTAGATTGAATTAGATTAATATACTCCCTCTGTTTTAAATTTTTTTGTTCTATTTTGACTTGACAGAGATTAAGAAAAGAATAATTTGAGTGTTGTGATTTTAAATTAAAGATATGTTAAATGTATTAAAATGTCATGTGGTCTTAAATATGTCATGTGGAACGTGGGAACTGAAGAGTTGCTAAAAAGGGAAAGAGCCATTTCCAATGAAATGGATTAAAAAAGAAAGTAGTAAAAACAAATTGAAACGGAGGGAGTAATACTTTGAATTTTAAATGTAGATCTTAGAAAATTATACGGAAAATAGTTTAAGTTGCAATCTTTTATCATATTTACATCTTAAAATGTTGGTTATAGTTCATGCAGTTTGATTCTTGAGAAGTGAAACATGACAAGTAAAATTGGATGGAGGGAATATAATAGTGTTTGACTGAAGTTTAATATGTTATTTTCACTCACTTAGGCTCTGTTTTTTTGAATTGTGTGACCGGATATGGAGTTAGAGAATAATGTATGTATTTATACTAGCGGTAACAACAACAACAACCAAAAACCAGTTTAGTTCCCGAAGTGGGTTCTAGGGAGGGTAGAGTTTACACACATTGCAAGTGTTTGACTGAAGTTTAGGATGTTAATTTTTTCTTGTTAACCATTATGTTTTGATTTGTTTGACTTGATATAGAGGGTAGAGTGTATGAAGGCGTTATCCTTAACTTGTGGACGTAGAGAGGTTGTTTCCGAAAGACCCTTGGCTTGAATAACACACACCAAAGTAGTTAAAAAGGAAAATATAAAAGTAAAGAGTTAGAGGGCATAGCAAATAATAAGAAAAACATACAAAACATAGCATCCAGAAAATAGAAGCAATAACAATAACCAAATAATGTTATAACCGAAGGACAGTAAATAACGAGGAGTAACAAACATACTAAGAAAGGTAACTACGAGAAAGATGCTACTACTATTACTACTGATATGAACGGGGAAATAGATTCATCATACATCTATGCGAGTGGTAGTGAAAGAAAATATTGGACTGATGATTGGAATGTTCCTTTCGTTGAGGTTATATTATATCAAAGCTAAAAATTTAGATTAGTGAATTTAAATTGAAGAGTTGAAGGTTGTATAGAAGTGGAAAAGAGTGTCATCAATATTGGATACCCGCAACTGAGTTTGAGTGACATAGCTGGCAGCAAGGCAGCGCTGCAAGCAGCAAGACGGGTAGTCTTATCACGGCAGTGCGAAGTTTCTGCCTAAAATCTTGCCACTCAGCTAAGGGCCTCTTAAATGGAAACAAATTACTGTTGCAGCGATAGAATTAGTTTGAAAATTTCCAACACAAATTCTCTGGAGAACTTGCACAAATTTTCTGGAGAACTTACTTGGTTGCTGCTCCCGTGCACATTTTCTTTATACCATAAGTAATTTTTTCATGTGGCAAAACTCCATCTCCTGTTATACAAGCCATATTGGTTGGTGTATGGTATATTTGTTTTGTTTCTGTACAAATATGGATTTATGGCAATTGTATCCATGCTGTACACCAGCATTTCCATGATCCGAGTGGTTTATCATATAAACTTCCTTTCTCCTTTCGGTAAAAAGTTGTACACCAGATGACTGTTTCTTTCTGTGCCAAAATTTCATCTTTATAAGGGAATAATTTTAGTTGGTAAAAATTCGTACAAAATGCTTCGGCAAATAACATTAGTTAATAGTGTAATTGCTTCTATATACAGCTTATAGTTGATATCTTCCCCTTGAATAGTTAATACTTAGTTCTTATTTTAAGAAAATAAGAGATAATGCATGTTCATGTCGTTACGGCTTGCTCATGACAAAATTCTTAGAAGGTTCAAATATTCTACCATAATCTGTTAATTGCAGCTAATGATCCAAAGATGTGCGTAAATGGTTTTTAAAATCTATAGCTGTTTTCTGGTAGCCTCAAATGACGAGTTCTTTTCTTTTTCTTTGCTAAGGTAAATAATTTTATTAACAATTGGGGAGAACCCTTTATACAAGTCTGCCAAACGAAGAGAATCTTCACCAAAATATGGTCTCAACAAAAGAGATCCAATCCCCTATGCAAATGGGGACCTCGTAAGTACACCAAAAAGAAACTAGAGACAAACACTACTCTGCATTTTTACAAAATTAAGCTCCAACCCTTCAAATGCCCTCCTATTCCTTTCTTTCCAAATGACCCACATGATTGCCAAGGGGTCAGTATTCCATGCCTGCGGGCTTTTCCTTCCCCTTTCTTTGAATCCAACTTGCAAAGTCTTCACTTTATCCAGCATGATCCAATGCATCCCAAACAAATTGAGGGTCACCCTCCATAACCGCCTAGCCACTTTACAATGCAAAAGAAGATGATCAACACTTTCACCTGCACTTTACACATAAAAGAACAACTAACAAAGTTGATTCTCCTCCCTCTTAGATTCTCTGCTGTTAAGATCACACCTCTTGCCGCTAACCATACAAAGAAACTTACCTTCCTTGGCGCTCTAGGATCAAATGCAGTCATGGGGAACAGTACCTTCCTCACTAGCAACCTCTTATAATAAGAGTTAACAGTGAATAAGCTGTCTCCGGTCTCCCGCCAGCTCCACACATCCGGCAGATTGTTTGGTGTGTCTAGCCCATACAAAAACTCTAGCAAATTGTGACATTCTTCCATCTCCCAATCATTAAGGTTCCTTAATCTTAAGTCCGAGTGAATAACACCCTCATGAGCTAAGTTGCTCGGACTCGGGTATGGGTGTCCGATACGGGTACTCCGATACGGGTACGGATATAGAGGTCGAATCCTTCGCAGTCTCAATTTAAAGATTCGGGGATATGGATCTAGGGATGGATATGGGTGCGGGGATTCGGCAAAAAATAATTTAAATATCTAAAAATAGAGTTATAAAACATAAATTATGAGATATTTTTTTATTTTTTTTTGAGAAGGTAACATTTAAATTATGAGATGTTATATGAAAAACTTGTGGAAAAAATGTTGTTCAAGAAGAAAATCTTGGAAGGAGATAAAAAGAAAAGCAATAACATAGAAATTTCTATATACTAGGTATTCCATTTTTTTCAATTTCACCTTAGCTTTTGTTTTGATTACAAAATTTCTTAAAATTTTCCGGACATTTCCAGTCGATTTTGGTCAAAGTACCCAAAATCGGTTGACCAGATCGGGTACGGATCCCACACCCACACCCATGTCGTGTCGACACGGGTGCGGCACCAAAAGTGAAGAGTCCAAGTAACTTAGCTCATGAGACTATCTTTTCAGTGGCTTCAGGTTTTATGTTTGTCTATTGCTAGTTAAGTTTCTTCTTTGCCTATAATTTTTCTTTTCTATGTTTTGCAGACACTTGGCATAGAGCATGCCTTTTCTTCTTTTATTTGGCTCTGCGGTCCTATTACTGGCCTTGTGGTACGTGCTGCAACTAACTTCATCTTGAATATCATGGATTTTATTGCAGACTACTTGGTAAAATGTCGTATAAAATTATAACCGAGAGGTGTGAAAACAGCTCTACTGAGATAAATTGCTAAATGTATAAGACGGGGATAAACTCTGTACATGCAGAGCTCATTACGTAAAAGCTACAACTTGTTGAAATACTGTGGAGTCATTAAGCAAAAACTGTTGACTTCAGTCCCTGTACTTAGCGTTGCAGAAATGGTTTGCTGAAGTATAAATTTTTTTTTTTTTGGTGCTCAGCCAAATTTGTTAGTTATTCCTTGCATCAGAACTTTCTATCTTTTAACCTGTAAAATGAAGTCGCCAGATGTATGCTACACACAAAAAGACACATTGGAGAAGTTCTTGCAGGAGCTCCATTGATTAGTCAACTAAGAAACTTGTATTCATGGATATTCTTTCAGGTACAACCTTGTGTAGGTATATGGAGTGATAAATGTCATTCAAAATATGGCAGAAGAAGGCCTTTCATTTTTCTTGGAGCTGTCATGATCTCTATTGCTGTAAGCATTTAGCCGTTATGTTTATCATATATTGATTTATATGGTTCCAGTTAAATTGGCTGAACTAAATCTTGTCATTTAGGTGATAATTATCGGGTTTTCTGCAGACATAGGATACCTATTGGGGGATACTAAAGAGCATTGCAGGTTTTTTCTTCCTCTTGTTCCTGTAATTTGGCAATATCTGAATAGGCTGTGAAGTCTTTGATTAATGTGTGAAAATACAGGACTTTCAAAGGCACTCGCTCTAGAGCAGCCATCATCTTCGTCATTGGGTTTTGGATGCTTGATCTTGCTAATAATACCGTGCAGGTTAGCTTCTGAAAGTTTACCACTATTTCTAGCGGTGTATGTGGTTCTAGTACATGTTACTATAATTATTTATCTTGGCAGGGTCCCGCTCGAGCTCTTTTGGCAGATTTGTCAGGTAAAAGTTCTGTGAGATGGAAAGAAGAGTTGTTTTTTCAATTAGTTGATACAGTTCTCCTTTTGTTGCGATTTATTGAGATGTGTTGGTGACTTGGTTGTAGGTCCCGATCAAAGAAATACTGCAAACGCTGTGTTCTGTACCTGGATGGCTGTTGGAAACATTCTTGGATTTTCTGCTGGAGCAAGTGGAGGTTGGCACAGGTTAGTTGCATATTCCGTACTGAGGTGACATGGTGATGTTATGTATATGTGCTTATGTAAAAAGATAGTCCATATCGTGCTTACAATAACACTTGCTCAGCATTCTTCGTGAGTGTCATACCTTTGAATTTTGTTGCCTTTTTTTATAGTAAAAATCTCTCTCTCTCTCTCTCTCTCTCTGTATCTCTTTTTTGAGAAGGGTAACTAGTAAAAATGTCTTCTTAATTAAGATTTGGTTCAAACATTACATGCTCTAGGTAGTCTTTGACAAAAATTTGTATCTGGACAGATGGTTTCCTTTTTTGACAAATAGAGCTTGTTGTGAGCCTTGTGGAAATCTCAAAGCAGCATTTTTAGTTGCAGTGGTGAGTTAATTGTCCTGCATAGAGCCCTTGCATAGATATAGTAATTTCAAATTTTGAATCTTGATTTATGATGTCATCTATTTTAGTTAAACATGTTTTTCCTACCTTGTTTATAGATGTACATTGACAAAAATTGTTGCTAACAAAACATAAAAAGTTTTTGGATCTTCTTATCATATCCTGCATTTGTAGGTTTTCCTCTAGTCAAAACATTAATCACGTCCTCTGATGCATCTTGTTGCTATACCATTTTTTTTAAAACCGACTACTCGCTGGTATACTAATGCTGAAAATTGTCTTTTAAATTAGATAGGTACAAAGACGCCATATCTCAATCCCAAGCTAGTTGGGGTTGGCTAGTGATTCCCACAAGATTCAAGCACATTGATGGAAAAACAAACAACCTGTCTTTTAAACAGACTACTCGCTGATATTCTAATGCTGAAAATTGTCTTTTAAATTAGATAGGTACAAAGACGCCATATATCTCAATCCCAAGCTAGTTGGGGTTGGCTAGTGATTCCCACAAGATTCAAGCACATTGATGGAAAAACCAACAACCTGTAAGAACAACCCATGAAAATGTATAACATTAACATAAAAGGATAAGGAATCCTTGGCCCTTATGAACTAGGGTCAAAACAAAAACAAGCAAAAGATAACTTGAATCTTTGCTAATGCTATCAATTAATCCAAACCAAGATAGATTTTTAAAGAAGAAAGAAATGACATATTCAAATAGAAGAAGCAATTAGCCAACACAAGTATTCTCATATGATCGTTAAAAGGTTGTAATATTGTAATCGAGCAATTGCAGAACATTTATAGAGGAGGTTTACTACTGACAATGTAAAGAACAGAAAAAGTCTACCTCATTTGCAGTGGCCATGTTACGTCCGTAAAACAGTATAGAGATACATCTGTACTAAATGCTAATTACAGACTCAGTGTTGCTTTAAAAAAATTTACCGGTCTTTTCCTTCCAAATGGTTCACAAGTAAAAATACATCACGAGCTAACAAATTAGCATTTCAACTATAAGGATTCATCCACGAAGAAGAAAATTGAACTTATACAAGAACACTTGCTAAGAAGCATCAAGATGAGGTTTAAGAAGAGGTAAAGATCAATTCCACAGAGACGTTCCCTCACAAGAGTTCTTAGAATAACATCATGAACTGAACTCTAAACTAAAATACTTCATATTTATATGCTAAGCTAATGGGCTAGGCCCAAATATAAAATGAGGATCCTAAATAGCTCAGTAGGCCTTGATTTACTCTGATGCAACATTTGCTAGCTACAAAGAGCAAAATTCTTGAAATTTCACGTGTAGATGAAATCTCAATGAGATGGAAGTGAGAAGTGTGGCTGCCTTGTTGTTCTGGAGCCGCTTCACAACCTCAGCCACTGGGAAGTTTTTTAGTTTGGAAGCAACATATCTGGGTTTTTTTCATTGTAAGTCTTGTTACCAGATTTTACCTAGCAATACTATTAGCAAATCTTAAGTTTTTGGTCCTGGTATCAATCTGTAAAACAAAAGCACCATACGAAGTGGCATGCTTCTCCTGGTTGGAGGCCAATAATGCTTGTTTGACTCATGAAAACTTACAAAGAAGGGGTATCTATGTAGCAGGTGTCAATATGTGGGGAGGAAGCTGAAACTATGAATCATTTGTTTATTTGCTGCAGGGAAACAACAATACTTTTGACACATATTTTTTAACTTAGTACTCCTAAAAGGTAATGCCAAGTAATACCACTCAATTTCTTCATTGTTGAAGCAGAGGCAGAAAGAAGAACAAGAGAACATAGTGGTGGAATACTATCCCTACATGCATAAGGTAGATAATGTGGAAAGAAACAAACAGTAGAAATTGCCTCCTTTTGTTCTATTATTGGTATAAAGAGGAAGTTGCTGAAGATAAAGAGTTGGTTTTATAACCTTTGTGAGGGGAACAAGGATCTTTTTTGCTCTTTTTGAGTTAGGTAAAGATGGCTCTCAATGTAGCCTTCACACACACACACACACACACATAAAAGAAAAAAGAAACAATGGATGCTTTGAAGATGAGGCAAACATAGTCCAGCAGATCAAGTTAACGGTTTACTTATGTTTTCCTTTTGGTGTAAGGAGTTAGGTCAACTCTTTGTAGAGCCCTCTAGTCTTAACCCGTGGAAGTTCGTCATGACCTTGCTGTAGTCAGCTAGGCTATATGTTCTCACTATTCATTTCACTTCATCTTGATCTGTTTCATCTGTAATTGGATCAATGCTGTTAAAAGCTGTAGCTTAAAATGTGAAGTGAACTGAAGTAGGGGTTTACTGCTTTATGGGTGAAGCGATGTTCTTTAAGGAAAACCCGTGCCTTAAAAAATGAAACCACAAGTGTTTTCAGCTAAGATGAGGTCAATTTCTTTGATTCTGTCTTTAAAACATAAGGGACGTGGGGAAAAAGAGAGGAGATGTAGGAAATGTGCCCTTATGAGTTTCTCCGTGACATACATATCTCATGATACAGTAATTTCAAAAGAATATATCTCATGGTACATTTCTTGTGAATTCCAGCACCGGGAATCAAATGTAAACTAAATATGTTAAACATGGTTAGTTTCGGAAAAAAAAGAAAGTATGTTGAACATGCTTTCTGTGGCATTTGTCTTTAGTCTCAAATAGTAAACATGCCAAACAAAGTTGAACAGAGGGAGATGTTTTGACTATGAAGAAGTTGATCTATGCACAAGTTTGAACATCGAAAATGGAATCCTCTCTGGTGTTGTTACTGGCGTGATCTTATACCCATTATTCATTCTATGTCATTCAAAGTGCTTTCTGGACTGTGAACAGGTCTTTCTGACTCTATGCACGTTGGTAACTCTCTACTTTGCCAAAGAAATCCCGTTGTCATCCATGCAAACTAATCACTTGTCAGATTCTGCTCCGCTCTTGGATAGTCCTCAGAATGCAAGCTTTGACCTTTCTCAATCAAAAAGGGATTTACATTCTGTAAAGAATGTAACGAATAATGAATCCGGGATGGGTCGTGTGGCAGATGATAGTCCAAAGAGTGAAGACCAGAGACCTGAGCAGGATCAAGTTGATAGCTTCACTGATAGCCCTGGAGCAGTTTTGGTCAATCTGTTGACCAGCTTACGACATTTGCCTCCCGCAATGCATTCTGTTCTCATTGTCATGGCCCTGACTTGGGTGAGTAACTTTCTGAATTTTCTGATTTAAGCTTTTAAGTAGCTGTATAAATTTGCAATTAGCTATATTTTGAACTTTATTCTTTAATCTTTACGTTTCATGGGATCTTTCCCCTGCAGCTAATTATCTTTCTGTTCTTTCAACCAGTTGTCCTGGTTTCCCTTTTTCCTTTTTGACACGGATTGGATGGGGAGAGAAGTCTACCATGGGGACCCGAAAGGAGAAGCAGCTGAAGTAACAGCATATAACCAAGGTGTCAGAGAAGGTGCATTTGGTTTGCTATTGAATTCTGTAAGAACTCAGAATTGAGAATCACTAGTTATTCTTTATTTAGATCCTAATAATAGGTGATTTGCAGTTTAACTAGAATTAATTATCAGTTGAGAGATTATTTACGTCCTCTCATGACTGCCTCACTGACATCTAAGTTATTGCAATGAATCTCCCTGTGAGCAGGTTGTTCTTGGCATTAGCTCCTTTCTTATTGAGCCTATGTGCAAGTGGATTGGTTCTAGACTTGTTTGGGCTGTGAGCAACCTCATTGTATTTGCCTGCATGGCCTGTACCGCTATCATTAGCGTGGTTTCTATCACTGAACATTCTCAAGGAGTCCAACATGTGATTGGTGCTACTCGATCAACTCATATTGCTGCTTTAGTTGTTTTCTCACTTCTTGGCGTTCCTCTTGCTGTAAGTTTTATAATTACTCCTTATATTTTTGTACCTCTTAGCTGCTCATCCAGTAGATGTGGTTTTATATTTCTGTGGATATCGATACTTTTGGATGATAGTTCATCTTTTCATGCATTTTGCTTTACATGCCTGCAGGTAACTTACAGTGTCCCTTTCTCTATCACAGCAGAGTTGACAGCTGATGCTGGTGGTGGTCAAGGTATTTCTTCGGTCCATTATAATTTTTCATGTCTTAGGGTGTGTTCGGTATGGAGGAAATATTTCCCAGAAACCAAGTAATTCTTACTTTTTTTCTTGTGTTCCGCACGCAAGTAAAAAATACTATTCTAAAAGCATTTGTATATATCTATTTGAAACTGGTATGCTTTTGCAGGGTTGGCAATAGGAGTCTTGAATCTTGCAATTGTTGTACCTCAGGTAATCTTGCCTTTATATCTATTTATTGCTTTGTGTCTTCATTGTGTGTGCGCTACAGAGGTGTCAAATAGACCAGTTAGGCTGAATTTGGGCAGTTGAGTTAATAATTTGGCGGGTCATCAACTTGCCCAATGGTTAATTGGGTGGAGATGGGCTGAGTTGAGATGTGCTAAACAATGGATCATTGCCCAAGCCACTGCTCTCACCAAATTTTAGTTTCTTTGGGTTCTTATAATTTGTTTGATTACAACAGCATACTCAGTGTAGTCTCACTAAGTGGGGTCTGGGGAGGATAGATTGTACGCAATCCTTACCCCTACATCGGAGGTAGAGAAGTTGTTTCCAATAGCCGATAACCATCGACTCAAGGAAAAACAATCTAAAGCAGTCCAGAAAAAAGAACGGAAGAGAAAGCATAACCAGGCAAAATATTACAATAATCCGAGTAACAATAGATAATAATAAAAATAGAAGAAGAAGAAACTACAGGAGCAATTCTACGACTGCTAGTATGGATGGGTAGCAAGACAAAATGCTTCTACCTGCTAACCTACTATATCCTAATCTGTGTCCTAAAAAAGTTTGAAAATTTTGACTAGTTTTTTCATGGGTCAATCTTGGATACATAACCTACTATATCCTAATCCGTGTCCTTAGAAGTTTAAAAATTTTGACAAGTTTTTTCATGGGTCAATCTTGGATACATATTCAGTCCAAGTTTTAAATCGGCTGAGTTAACAAATAAATGGGTCATTAACTTGCCTAAACTTGGGCGAAGCATATTTTATTCTGATGCCATGATGCTATTTAGCTTCCTTTCTTTTTTCTTTTTTTTTTTCAGCTGTCGTTTGTATTAAGTTTGACAAAATTTTCATTTTCTTAGATGATTGTTTCGCTTGGTGCCGGTCCATGGGATGCTTTATTTGGTGGAGGGAACATACCGGCGTTTGTCTTAGCATCTTTGGCTGCACTTGCTGCTGGAATTTTTGCAATGCTCAGACTACCAAATTTATCAAGTAATTCTTACAAATCAACTGGCTTCCACTTTGGTTGAGTAAATTCATTCGTTATAGACATTACATCTATTTCATGTTCACGTTACTGAACCAACAAAAAGATAGTATAGTTTAGGTCTATCTGATATTTTCACTCATTCAATTCATTTTTCCCCAATTTTTGACGTTGTTGTATAATGTAAATTGTCATATGTAATGAGGAAGAAATGTTCATTCGTCTATGTGATAAGAGTATGTGAATAGCTACTAGATATCTCTTAATAATTTGTGGCAAATCAGTTTTTGTACTGTTTTAGAGATATCTTAAAGACACATTCAAGTTATTGAAGTCAGATACTCTTATAGCCTTTTTGGCCAAGCTTATTTTTCCCAAAAGTGCTTATTTTAAAAAAATGAGATGTTTGGTTAAACTTTTGAAAGAAAATAAGTGTTTTGGAAGAGTTAAAAAAGCAGTTTTTCGTGAGCTAAAAGAAGTAGCTTCTTCCTAAAAGCACTTAAAAAAGCTTGGCCGAACAATAATTATTGTCCAAAAGTACTTTTTAAATAATTATTTAAAAGTACTTCTTAAATTTATTGGTTAAACACAAACTGTTTTTCATCACAAGCACTTTATTTGGAAAACACTTCTAAAAACGTACTTTTTAATATAAGCTGATTTTATATGCTTGACCAAATTAGTCTTAGATATATGAGTGATGAGCCCCATTTTATTAGCATGGCAAAATAAATTGATTTTATAAATTTGGCCAAACAGTTTATTAGTATTCCAACTCACTTCGCCCCGCTAGGTCACCCATCCATGGAAAAAGAATGGAACATGACTCCACGTACAGTACCAAGTATTGTTAATTTATACTTCTAGCTATTTTGTTATCTTCCCTTTTCATCTTCTTGCGTACAATTTGTGTCATCGTTTCTAATGACTTTTACATTAACATTACCTAACACAAGGATTGCCATTTGTCATTAGCATCTATAAGTTTAGACAAAGGGAAGATTAGAGGTACTAAAATCACAACCTAATCCCACTATATATGTAAATCTAAGCAGAGGGAAACCGCCTTGCACTTGCAATAACAACAGAAATAACATGGTGTATTTCCACAAAATGGAGTCCGGAGAGAGTAAAGTTTATACCGTCCATATCACAACCTTAGAGAAATAGAAAGGTTGTTTTCGATATATTCCCGGCTCAGGACAAATACCGGTATAACAAACAAAAAATATAAAAGCGCACAACAGAACGATACAAGTAACAAGACACCCATAGATTAATACTATAAACCATCTATCCAAAATCATCAACAACACCAAAACACCATGAACAAGCTAAGAAACTACAAGGCACCTGCATAAAACTATGACTACAGGCACAACTACATACAAAACACTCCTCCCTGCTAGTAAGGACACACACCTACCCACTAACCCTTCACCCTAATCCGCGTCCTCCACACCTTTCTATTAAGGGTCATGTCCTTCGTAAGCCTCAACTGCTTCATATCATGTTTAATTACCTCCCTCAAATATTTCTTTACACGCGCACTAAATTATTTTTAAAAAGTTTAACTCGCCTCACTCCACACTGCACCCGCTTGAAATCAAACCTGCCTCGACCTACACCTACCTCACCTGCATATCAGGAATAGCAATGGAACTTGCCATTCCTGATATGTTAAATTAGCAAACTACACATTTTATTTTGTAACAAAACTTTACCTCAAATGCTATACATTCACTCTAAAATAGTTGGTTAAAATTCACAATTTGCTATTTTTCATCTTAATTGAAAAATAGTCACTATTAGAAAATTTTTAATCGCACAAGTAGAAATTTAAAATATTATTATAAAGTTTCACATGTAAAATTCAAAACTTTATGATAATGAGTATTTAAAAAAAAATGATTGAAAACTGGCATTATTTATAACTGTTGAGTGCTGATTGGTTTATTTCTGGCTAAATCCAATCCATTCACCCAATTTTCCTGTATACACAACTGTTTATTGGTTTGTCTGCTACTCAAATATATATACACCCTCTCTCCCAAATTATCCGTCCCAAATTTTTTAATTTAATTTTTTTTTATTAATCAAGAAGAGATTAATTTTTCTTCATGTTTTACCCTTTGAATTAATTATTTTTTTTTAAATTAAAATATAAATATAATTTAATAAGAAATATGTTATTAATTATTTCTTTTAATCAATATGTCATCTCAATTTGAAACAATAATTTGAGATGGAGGGAGTATTCGATCTCTGAATACATACACTGCAGCTTAATGAATTAATTGCAGAAAACGACGTTTGCTGAAATATGTACTAGCAAAAATATAGTACTACTATATGATGCTCAAGTAGAAATATTGGCATATGGCCATTGGAACGTGCAGTTTGGCTATCACTACTTTCCTTTTTCAATTTAAATATTTGATATTTGAAATTATTGTTTTGTCTAATTTAAATTCGGATAATATAAGCTCACTAATAGCTGGGGCAGAACAAAAATGCTCTGTGCAAGTTCACAAAAATTCAATAATATTTGCTCACACATACACGAAAATATATATAATTTCTGCCTCAAATTATTTGTGCACGAAACAGGTCACGATCTAATATAGTACTAATGTCATATGAAAGATAGATTTGACACAAAAGAAGACAGGTAAAAAAGAATACTCCAACATTATTAAAGAACTTCTGCACAGGTATGGTAATAAGGACAGGATAGAAGAATAATAAAATGTTAATACTATATAACGTATGATGAAAGTATGTGGTAGAGGGTAGAAAAAATAAAATTAAAATTCACAGACCTTACAGTGTATCTGTATATATATGATTGGGATCTAGCTAGCTGTTCAGATAAATTTTTGTATATATAGTTGTTTCATATCAATATGAACACTAGATTCGTATACCTAATAATAATAACAGGCAAGCATGTGACAAATCTTCATGGAAAACTGATCTAGTGGATTATCTTTTTATTTTTAATATTTTAAGTTCTACGTGTACTGTAAAAATTATTTACATAATTGATCTTTTACTAGGTAATTGCAGGTAAATTTCTTATTAAGTACACTTTCTATCTCCGTTTTTGTGCAAGGGAGTTTGGCGTACGAGGGTTGAAAGGCATAATTTCGATTATGAATTCCGTTATATATTTGTTAAAATTTTAAAATAAACTTTACATATTTAAAAACTACACTTAAAGCATTAGAAGTCAAGATATTTATTTTAAAAAAATATAATGAAATCAAAATTATTTAACCTCTCACACATGAGTAATACTAAAATGAAAGAGAAGACAATAGTAGTTAGTAATCTAATAAAAGTAGTAACTTTCTAACGTGCTAAAACATATTTAAATTCACTGATTGTATAAAAATATTTTTATACTGTTATTAGTGTAATGTAACTTAAATAATATAGTAATTAATTAGAAGAAAGATTAGATCATGAAGATCAAGTTAGTAATTCGTGAATTCTTTTTATGGGATCATGTGAAAAAAGCATAGATTATCTCTGTCATAGTGGCTGGACAATTTGGCATTTTATTACACTTTCTGAATCTTCCAATACTTTTTTTCTTATTCTTATAAAAAAATGATGTAAGTGGAAATATTTAAGAAATATTTATTTAAGTAAGAGCCTATGAAGTGGTTACATGGTGGATTCTGAAACTGAAAAAACATTATTTATTTCAATAAGTTGTAAATGTTGGATTATATTAAATTATTGGAATAATATCAGAATCTTTAGCCTTGTTGTGGATATGGAGGATTATAATTTTAAGGTAACATGTGCAGGTCATTAACATGGAATTATTGTAATTTATCTAACTCTTAATCTCTGAAATGCTTGCCTTGTGTCAACGGCTTGTTTATTACTAGTAATCCCGTCTCAAATTAGTTGTTATGTTTCACTTTTCTAATAACAAACATATAAAATATAATTTAACAAGTGAAATCTTTCAATCTGAAAAACTAGTTTGTAGGCAGACCTTATCCTACCATAAAAAATATAGTGTTGTTTCTAACAAAAATTCAGCTGAAAAAAATAACAAAGCAATATGAAAAATAAAATATTTCACATCTTAAAAATCAATTTAACTGATTTTCGTAACGAAATTGAATTATTAGAGCAACTATATCTTTAAATATTTAAAATTATATAAAAAGTATTATAAATTATAAATTTTTTACACTAATTTGATTAAAAAATCTATAATCTCAATTAAAATTTAAATAATTCAATATTTGAGAAGTAAAATATAATAATTAACTTGAAAATGAGAAAATACTCTTAAATTAACTGTTTTTTCAGAAGAAAAAAGGAAAAAAAAAAAGTAATTAATTAAGGTGCAGCCTAGAAGTAAGTAAAATATAATACTCCCTTCGTCCCAAATTATCCGTCCTAAATTGAGATGACACATCGATTAAGAAAAATAATTAATAACATGGCTAGTTTACCATAGTACCCCAATTAAATAATGTTTACATTTTAATTTGAAGAAAAAATAATTAATGTTAAGGATAAAATATGAAAAAAAAAATATCTCTTATTGATTAATAAAAAATAATAAATAAAATAAAAAATTAAATTAAGAAATTTGGGACTAATAATTAAAAACCGAGGGAGTACTAATTGGAAATAAAAGGTGATAGAACAGATATTTGGATCTAAGTTCGAGGTTGCTTCTCGAAAGTAGTTACAACACACTTTGGTGAAACTAATCATAGACTTTTTTTTAACATTAGATCCTCAAATTAAAGTTATATTTCCTTGTCTTAATTTATTTATTTGATTTTGACTTGACAGAAGATTTAAAAATAATAAAAAAATTAAGTGTTAATTTTAAATTAAAAATATATAAAATATTTTAAAATAACTTTAATCTTTTGATCTTATATATGTCATGTGAAAAATTAAAAGTATAAAAAAAAGAAAAGAGACAAGTTTTAAAATAGATTGACAAAATAAGACAAGTAAATTAAAGTGAAATAAATATACACTTCTAGAGTTACAATTTAATTTAGTTTATAATAATAATAATAATAATAATAATTTTAATTTATCCTATTACAATAGATCGACCTAATAACAACATTATAATATTGTCTTTAAAAGATAAGAGGTTAAGTAAATATGTTACTATAAAATATTGAAATTAGCCACGTCGCGAAATCGCTAGTAGTGATTTTTTTTTTTCTTTTGGATAATTCGTGCTATTTAACTACAAAATTTATATGTTGTTAATCCCTATTTTCCTTAATTGTGTTCTTTAATGTATATTTGCATGAGTAGTAGATGTCATCTTTTTCACTAAAAAAATAGGAATTAGGTTACTAATCTATAACTAAATATAGGTCACACCTAGCATAACTTTTTGATAATCCATGTTAATAAGATTAGTAACAATTTTTTATTGTTTAGTGGCAATCATTATTATTTCTAGGGCCTTATTCTGATCATTTTCTTTTTCTACCTAAATGATCAATGGACTGAAGATTGGATCTCCAATAATATCAAAAATCTTCTTATAGGGACGATATATATAAAATTTAATCCATCCCATTTTTTTTTTCCTATCAAATGTGTTACCAAACACATGATATAAAAAGAAATGGATCGGAGTCAACACGCTCAAAATTTTCAAGGAAAGTGAAAGAGATATTGAAAGAAAGATGATGATGGGGAAAAAGAGATGTACATGTGATCAAAATTGTAGGGTCAAGTAAGGAATAAATACAGGTACATGAGGTGACTCATATATAATACTTCTCCGTCTTATTTACGTGTCACCCTTTTCATTTTAATTCGTCGTCCCGAGAAAAATATCATTTTACTATAATTAAAAATATTTTATCTTTTTTTTACCCTTAGTGAAATGATTTACAATCACACAAAAATCTAAGGATTATTCTGCATTCAGAACATAAGTTTCAAATTTTTTCTTCTTTTTCTTAAATATAATGCTAAGTTAAATAATATCACATAAAAAGAAAAATATAATGCTAAGTTAAATAATATCACATAAAATAAGATTTAGAAAGTAGTACAATTTTTTTTTCTTTTTTTTTGAAAATTTAAAAGTATTGAGGGAAAAAAAAAGTTTCTGTTGGATGCTAGGGAGTGGGTGACAGTAGGTCACATGTTTTCTTACTTTCTTGACATATATCTGTCCATCAAACACAAAAAGACTATAAAGATAGTGAAATAAATCCTTTCATGGAAAGGAAAAGAAATGAAAGGAAAGGAAAAAGACGTATCCAAAAACTAATGGTGGGTACAAACTACAAACTAAACACACAAGAATCTTAGAGTCATTTGGTTATTGGGATTAGAAAAATAATAATAACAACAATAACATATTTAGCATGATCTCATAATTAGTTCATTTGAGAAAAATAGAATGTATGCAAATTTATCTCTCTGTTTTTTTTTTTGCTATAACAATGTTATTTTCTATAGACCAATAGCTGAAAAGAAAGAGAAGAATGATTGGAAAAATAATTACGATATAAAAATTTGATGTTCTCTTATATTGTGTTTGGCGGACATGATTTCATTTTTGACGTAAGCAATATTGATAACATTTTATACGGATATTTCAATATAATTTTATATCATATTCAATATGGTGTGACTTATACAAAGGTTAGCTTTACATGGATACTTAAAAAGTTAAGAATTATTTTTTTCCATCCAGTATTCAGAATTTGAATTGGAGTTCGATTAGATTATACAGAGTTCTTTTCTTTTGAGAGGAAATGCTTCTAATATAATTTCAAAGCCTCCGATTAAGGATGAAAGAATTTCTAGTCTTTTTCTTTTTTTTAAAGAGATGCTAGTGGACTTGCGAAGTTGTAGCAAAAAAAAAAAGATTTAGAGTGATAGATTCTTCACCTATATATCATGTTAGACTTATTAGAAAACTCAAGTATGAATTCCCTACACTTATATAAACAACCAGCAATATGCATTATCAGTATTATAATTCTTAAATAATTTTGTCCAAGGACCAAACAACCCCTCAAGAATTTCATATTTTTTCATTATGTGTACAACAGCAGCAGCAACATATATACTCAGTATATTTCCGTACAGTGAGGTGTGAGAGGGTATGGTAGTCTATACAGTCCGTACCGTAACTTTAATGGTGAGGTAGAGAGAATATTTTCGATGACCCCTCGTCTCAAAACAAAATACAGTTTAAAAGAAGATGTAATAGAGATACAAAAGATAATAAAAAGTACCGCAACAAATAGTAACGCAATAATACTACAAGCATCTAATATTTTTTCATTATATATACATTTTATTTGTTTGTTTGCTTATTTATTTATTCGTGTATAGTATTTGTGATTGATATTTGGCACCATACCCCTCCTTTCATTGTCACTTGTCAGCACAAGTTTGCTAAAGTCCCCTTCACGAGAATGACCATTTCCAACTTTCCTTGTTTTCTTATACACTTTCATATGTTTGTCTTCTTCCTCCTCCTTGGAGTGTGTGCTTTGATTCTCTCTTTTCTATTTTCACCCCCCTTTTCCCCACATTGGTTAATTTTAGCACAAATTATGAGGGGCAATCATATACAGTTAAAAAATACTTTGGAAATTTATGTGCAATAGTACAAGAATATATCACTCAAAATCTCAAGAAAGTGAATAGGTGAAAGCCAATGGTAATTGATAAGATTACTAAAAGTCGTGATGGAGTGATAAGTATCGACATATTCTTAATCACATATTCCTGGGTTGAGTTATGGAAATGGAATCACTTTTATAAGGAACATTTTATCGTTCAACATGAATTCTATCTGCAAATTTGAATTAATCAAGCTTGAAAGTTGAAACGAATACTGAATACCATATGGAAAAAAAGGACAAGAATATTCAATTTTTCTATTGATATAATCAGAGACGAGCAAATGAAGTGTAATTAATGTAAATGAGGGGGGAAAAGACATGCCTTTATTAATATTTTTCTCCATAAAGATGCTTAAGTACTTGAAATGTACTTGGTTACTTTATACACAGTGCCTAATACACCACAAAACAAATATGAGTAATTTCTTCATCTTTTTCTCCCCCCTCTCTCTCATGAACTCAAAATACATATGGTGATCATATGATATAATTTAATATCCTCCTTCAAACCAACAACTTTTTTAAAATAAACTTTTTTCTTTTGGTCCCCAAAAAAGGTCAGTTAAAATGTTGTTGTTCAAGCCATGGCCAAAAACTTGTTTGATCATCAATGCCACAAAACATGTTGGATAGGCTTTCTTCTTTGATATTAGTACTATTAGTAGTAGTATTTTGGTCCATTAATTTGAGATCTGGTCTTGATGAAGATGAATTGATGTGGAAGAGTTGATGAGGGACCACTACCCCATTATTATTATTATTGTTATTATTTGGCCTTATCATTGAAGGTGGAAAAAAAGGTCTACTAGAAATATTTGGATGATTGGATAATGGGCTGTCAATGGCTGGTGTTCTTGAAATGTCTAGCTTTATTTCTGAGCTGTTTTCACTTCTATTGCTGCATGATCCTTCTGTTTCCTTGTTCAAATTGATTGATTCTGTTGGTTGCTCTCTATTCTTTAGTGCCATTATCTGCCCACATTTGAATAAAAAAAAGAGTTCAAGTTCTAAGCACCGACAATATAATTAATCAGAATTCATATACTCACTTATAAGGTATATATTATATAACGAAATTCATCGTTAATCTATTCCAAACAGTCCATGGCTAACAAGATTTTTTTTTATAAACCATTGTTGAAAAGGGTCCATGTGACATAAGTTGTTCGTAGCTAATTTCTATATTTTATAGAGATGTAAATCTCTATCATAAGTATTTAGTTAGTAATGAGATGAAAAATGGTATCTCTCCTTCTGTAAAAAAGATTAAACTATGTGGTATTATGTAACATAAATCTTTTATTTTAACTTAGATCATTGACCTAATAATTATAAAATAATATAAAGAAAAAAGAAAAAAAAGTTTAATAATGATGTATGTGTGATTGGAGGTACTACTATAGTCCTACTAGCTAGATAGTAGTAATGATGAAGATTTGTCTCCTCTTTTTCAGAGCTTTTTTTGGTGCATTTTCATTTCATCATGATGAGGAGAAGTCAATCAATGTAAAGAAAAGCATAAGAAGAAAATTCTTTGATGAAATTCATGCACCATATGTTTATCATGAAAAGGTCCAATATAATGTTTCACCAAAATAGCATATTCTTCTTGAATTTTAACAACCAAAAAAGGAAAAGAACACCGCTATTCATTCAAGTTCCAAACTTTTCAAATAGGGAATTTCTCCCTACACCTCCAAGAAAACAAACTAGTGCAATTGTTACCGGGCATCGGCTAATGTGAACCCAAAAATTTTTGTGTAGACCATATATTTATATTTAAAAATTTATTAAATGTATAAAATATTTATCTTGAAATCCAGTTTGTCGATCCGTTTATTATATATACTGTATATTAACTTAAAAAGGTTATAGAAATTCATGATAAACTTAAAATTCCGAATCCATGATCTATACCTTTAGCTTGTGGCATACATAAAGTGCAACATTACTTTATTTCCTACATAACAAGAACCAAAAAAAAACTTCAAGATAAGTTTTATTTATTTATTTATTTTTTGCATACCTCTGCATGAAGCTTTTGGTTTTGAGTTTGTAGAGCATCATTTTCAGCTTTGACAGCATCAAATTGTCTCTTAAGAACTTCATAATCTTTCTCTAATTGCTTAGTCTTCCATCTTGCTCTTCTATTTTGAAACCAAATTGCAATTTGCCTTGGTTGTAACCCTAAAGCTCTTGCTAATTGCATTTTCCTCTCAGGTTCAAGTTTGTTTCCTAACTCAAAATTCTTCTCTAGAGTTTTTACTTGTTCCATATTAAGTCTTCTTTTCTTCTCTCCTGCTTGTGATCCATCATCAGACAAATCATCCTCTCCATGATTTTCCTCACAAGTGTTATTTCCTTCCATCCCTGAAAATGACATGGATCTTTTTCCCAAAAATGAAGCAATACCTACACACACAAAAAAGAAAAAAAGATTTAAGACAATATCTTGTTGAAGTTGAAAATAAACAAGTTTCTGAAGTTGAAGTTTTGTTTGAAGTTTGAACAGAAATTTTGTGAGTGAAAGTCATCAATTTTTTACATGAAATATTACTCAAAAAAAAAAAAAAGAAGAAGCTTTTTAACTTCGAATGCTCTATTTCAAGTTGAAGTTGAAGATAATAAAAAGAATTGTAAAACAAACATTGATTTGTGAATACTATTTCAACATTGCAAATATTATGTTCAAACATCTTCTAACTAGAAGAAATTAGAAGTTTATTAGAGAAATAAGAAAGAAAAAGAGAAAAGGGAAGAAACAAACCATGGAAGTCTTGAGGTGAGCATGAGGGAAGAATGGGAGTGAGAGAAGTTGAAGGTTCATGATGTTCATCTTCATGTGGACTTTGTAGCATGAAATTTGTTGGGAAAAAAGCCATTTCATAATTAGTGCAAGTCATAACCTATAAGACTTTTTCCCACAAGTCCAAATATCTATGATTTTGATTCATGCTTGAGAAAGAGATCAGGAGATAAATAATTGAGAAAATGAGAGATCAAATTCTCATCATCATCAATAAATGGCGAAAAATGTACAAGTATGAAATACTACTAAGAGTATATATTATATCTCTTTTAGTATAAGAGAGAAAGAGAAAGATTTGAAAAAAT
The DNA here is from genome assembly GCF_002878395.1 of Capsicum annuum. Lineage (NCBI taxonomy): Eukaryota > Viridiplantae > Streptophyta > Magnoliopsida > Solanales > Solanaceae > Capsicum > Capsicum annuum. Next base: position 25,513,514 of record NC_061121.1, on the reverse strand, counting down.
AAATAAGGAGTGTTAGTTTAGAAGGAGATGCATTCTATTCTTGTGATGAAGGGATGGCTTATATACCTTATCAACTTCAAATGAACCTTTTCTTTCTTATTTTATCTTGTTTTGGTATATTGTTATGTATGCATGGTAGAGAGACGGTGTTAGATGTTTCTTAAAGCTAGTACTTTTTTTTCACCTAGGTATTCAATACCTGTATTGAATTCGACTAAATTTGAATTTGTATCGAGAAGTTTTATATTGTGGAGTAAAGTGCTTTCAAACATAACTGCGCGCGAGACTTCATACTCAGAACTCGAATCTAAAATTTTTTATCAAGGAAAAAAAAGAATACTTCACACTCCACCATAATTTTATTGATTTTTTTTTTTTTTTTTGGTCTTTTTACTTTGTTACATTTGCTTGCTCAACTTAACTTTCAAAACTATCAAGTTATTTTTTCTCATTAACCCCTTTTATTATTTTTTAGTATTTTTGGCTTGTTAAGTGACAAAAGTGGGCAGTGTGTATCTTTCTGTAATGACAGTTGTCCTTGATGAATTTAAATCAAGAGGGCAACTGATTCTTTTGCTGAAGGAGAGAAAATGGGTTTCATATTTTATGGTTTTTAGGGGCATAGTGGGTGGCTTAGAGAAAATAATAATAATAATAATATATAATTCTTCTCCATTAGTTATTATTCTAAAACATAGAATTAGTTTCAGATAGAGGGTTTACATGACCTTTAATTAAGTGATTCAAGAAAATGCCCTTGCATGTACTATATTATATGTTGCTTAAGGTAATTAAAAAGGAGTTGGCCACATATTTTGGTAATCTTGAGTTTAAGTTGTGTGCTACTTATAAAGGCATAAAATTTTTACACTATTTGGTTAAATTATTTTTTTATCATAATTAAGGATATATAAATCCACCATTTTATTGATAAAACGATAGAAGCTTTAACTCAAAATTTGTGTTTATATTTGAAAATTTATTTTTATATATATAATGAGAACTCAATGAGAATTCAAACTCCACATCTGATATCAATATATAAATAACCGCATAATACATAAGTATGCCTTTAATTTGGGTTCGATTGATATCTGTGTGCATCGGTCGATTCGGTTCGATTTTATGTTATTGGTTCGGTTTATTGGTTTTCGATTTTTAAACATGTAAAACCAATAACCAACCAATAAAATATTTTCTTATCGGTTTCGGTTTTATCCTTAATGGTTCGGTTTTCGGTTTAACCAATAAGAAAATACTTATAAAATAGAAATAGTAACAACTAACATAAAAAAATGAAATCTTAGTTACCGCCAAAATCCTACACAATGCATTTTAGTTTACAAGAATCTTCAAAATTGAACTGAATGTTAGTTAGAAAGAAAATTAAATCAAAATTGTTAGAAGCTATAAATGTTTCAAGCTTTTCAATACGATAATAGCCGAGCTTTATAATTGCCTTTGTTGCCTTGAATATGTTAATACTTTGTGAATCGTTGAATTGTGAATAAGTAGTGCATATAATATATATACATACACATTGTCTATATCTGTCTATCTGTGTATCTATCTATTATAGATATAAGATAGATAGATAGATAGATAGATAGATAGATAGACAGATAGAGATAGATAGAAAGATAGATAGATAGAGAGAGTGATTTATGTATATAACATAAATAGGGATAAAACAATAATTTAATATATCCTTATTGGGTTATCGGTTTAACCGATAACCTAATAAGCTAAAATCAAAATCGAACTGTTTACCCAATAAATTTTTTGATAAAACCAATAAAAAACTATTAACCCAATAACATTTTTATCAGTTCGGTTTATCGGTCGGTTTGGTTTTTCCACACCCTTATCTATGTCCTCCAACTTTGGATGTGTATAAGTAGACTTTTAAACTTGTATAAAATTGAAAAGTAGACACACATTCTACGTGACAATCTCACATAAATTGTCTCGTAAGACACTTGTGTTCAGTTATTTAACTTTAGACAAATTTAAATATTACTTGTGCACAACCAAAATTTAAGGACATAAATAACATTCAAGACTAAATTAATGACACATTTATATATTATATCAATAAATAACTCTTCATATAATTATGATATGATAATCTAAAAGAAAATAGGGGTACGATAACACCAACTTACTATAGCTCATTAAATTGAAATATGTGCGTTATCGATGTATATAATTTAAATTCTTTCTATCACATATTTAAAAAATTTCTTCTATGCTTTTTGTTTTTGGTTTTGGTTTGTGGGGTTAGGGTTGGGGTGGGGGTTAAAAGAAAGAGAAGGGGGAGGAATCTAGGATGGGTCCTAGAGAAGGGGCAGGGTTTGCCACCTAACCTACCAACACCTATCGTGCATTAGGACTATGCCCTTTCCCATCCATTTATAGTTTTACCTCACTCACCATCAAACTTATATAGCCTATACGAATTAGTCCTCTATATTATTTTTTATTTGAAGTTTGAGAGATATATGAGGAAAAATAAAGTTGGGAGAATGAAGAAATCTACTACTACTATAGAAGAAGAGAATTCTTGTTTCTTGGAAAAGAGTGCACAAAACAAGCAATAACCCACACATTTTTGGGGTTTCGTGCTCGATAATATTCATATTAAAATCTGATTGATTGAAATTCATATCTGGTAGAACCCGTATAAAAATAGCACTTTCCATCAAGAATTATTTTAATCCAGGACTTAAAATCGAGAATTTTGATAAAGAAAAGAGTAGATTCATCCATTACACTACATCATTTTGATAATATAGAATAGGCCACTCTCTTCAATTTATTTCATCGAAATATATAAACCCTACCATAGTTTGTAGTCTTTTTTGTTTTTGTGTCACTCCAAGTGTCCATCTCTATCCTCCTGCGTAAAAGGCTAAAACCCCTCCAAAAAATTTGAAATGACATTATCTTGAAACATGTCCCTTCCCTCTTTCCTCTCTCCTTCCTTTCTCCTACGTGATTAACGGCAATTTCGAGTCAAAATTATAATGCTCAGAATATGAATGTTAAATTTTTAATGAAGGATAAATATATTTTCTTAAATTTGAATCTTTTTATTTACTTTTATAATTGTTTGATATTTGACAATCGTAGATATATTCGTTATAAATTTTAATTTGTGTCATATATAACGCTCATTAGAGGGGGAATCGCTCTATCAGGCATTTTTCTACTTTAAAGTCTCCAACCTTTAGACTTATGGAGGAAGGAATTCCATCCCATAACACATTTGGTGATCTGCTTCCTTTTCTATTTTGTCCATCAATAGGCCAATAAAAAATAAAAAATACATAAATAAACCATCCTAATGTTTGGTTAAAAATTTGAACAAAAAAAAAGGAGAAAATTTTTCGCAAAATTTATTTTCAACCAAATGCCAAGAAAGAATAATGTTTTCAATATAGTTTTCCCATTTTTGAAAATACTAAAAACTACTTTACAAAATAGCTTTTTTGTTTAAAAAAAAATAAAAAATTGATCAATATCCACGAATTCTAAATGCAGTTCTTTGTGGGACTTGCACATTTTCACGGTTCTCCTAGTCTTAATAGATATACACAAGTATAATGACATTTGAACCGATACCTAAACTCAAGAACCCTAATGATTCACATAAAATAATATTTGCTGGTACAACATAGACCCCATATGCTATATACACTTTCTTTTTCATTCGGTGTTTGATACTCACATTAGATTTTGAATAAATCC
>NC_061121.1:25495265-25509664 GCF_002878395.1 Capsicum annuum | reverse complement strand
AGTCTATTGAGTTGGGATAGTTGGGAGTCATGACCCGGCTATCTAAATTCAATACTAGTAGAGGCTTCATAGACAGTCAGTAGAGTTAATGTATTCAGTTTTAGTTTTATTTTGGTAAAAACAAAGTTGTAATCTTGTAAAGTTCAGATTTGTATTGATCAAGTTCAGAAAAGTTTTATATTCTTGCTAATTTTATACAGATTTAAGCATTTTATTTAGTTGCTTATGAGTTATGCCAGTAGAAGGGTTAGCACTGGGTCACTTGTGATCCTAAGCACAGTATGACGTCTCGGAACCTGATTTTGGGGCTTTACAACACAATAGCATGAACTAGAGTATAAAATAATGGGAAACATCTCCTAAATGTCTCATAGCTTTCTCCTTATAAGTGTGGCATGTTACACACCCATAAAAAGGATTCTACTCGACATGGATTTGTAGATGCTCTGGAAACATAAACCATGCTTTCATACCAAGCTTGTCATAACTCAAGCCGAGGCCATGGCCACGAAGGGCATCCCGAACTACGAAGGCTCGAGAGACCCCTAAGCATACTATCATAAGCATAATCTATACATTAATTAAAGTGTGGAAGACATAATAATATTCAATGAAAACTTATAATCCAAAATATGTCAACAAAATTTTTACAATACGACACTCAAATTTCGACTACGAACCCTCTAATAAAAACCAACTATCAAGGCCGGACCATAAAATTAAAAAAAAAATCACCCATAGAAGAGATGTCTTCCGAATTAAGGGAAACTCATCAACTCTGAATATTTGAAAATAAACTACTGGTTGATGAAATCACAAGACTATGCCTCAGAACCATAAATATAGGGGGTCAATACTAGAAAGTACTAGTATGTAGAACAATAAAAAAATATAACATATATTTTTATACAACATAAGAAAGAGCATTTCATAAAGAAATTTAGTATCAGGTAAATGATAACACATGGGCATAATTTGATGAGCTTCAACCATTCTTGTAAAACACTAACTCAACTCTTCATATAACTTTTAAGCTAGATGGTACACCTTATAATTCTACAATCCCACAGGCTATATGAAATCCGTCCTTAACTCAGTGGCCAAGCCCCCAACACAAGTTTGCCACAAGGGCTGGAGTTTCTGATTCCGATATGCAAAGGGCACAAGGCCAGTGTACAATCCCCTCTTTCAAGGTACATCCCCTCTTTCAGGTCATAATAAATCCCATATTAGCAAAACACGATTTTGGGCAATGAGTTATCTAAACTCGTGTCTTCTTCGGGTAATTATCTACCTCTCTTCAAGCCAATGCTAACCGTTTAAAATCATGCTTCATGCTTAAAACATTATTTACTTTTATGCTAAGGGCATTTTGTAATAGGTATCATCATACCTAGACTTGCAAGTCATATCATATTCATAGCCCTTTTTATTCAAAAGCATATAAATGACCACCAAAAAGATTTAAACATCACAAGAGAGTTGTTATTTCGAAAGCACATGAAAATTTATCCAAGCACGCTCTCTTTTCAAGACTTAAACATTCAGTAGCCAATTCAATCATTTAATTCATGCATTATCTCCATTAGGACACCAGAGCCTTTAAAATAAGAATCACCTCCTTAAAAATAAATGAAATAACAAAGTATAATTGACGAAGAGGAATTTATGACTTGAGAAACATTATCATTCATAAAGCAGTCCCAACATAAATCATACATAGTTTTATGATAAAAAAGGAGACTTATAATTCATACTCTCCAACCCATTTAACAATTCATAACATGGTTATATCATAAACTTCATCATGGAAGAGGTATTTCCCCCAAAGCATGCTTATAAAATACGTTTCAAAAACTCATACCATGAATGCACGTGATTATATCACAAGTTTCTGAAAAACACAATAATAAACACATTTTTTCTTCAAAATGGTTCACGATACATGCTCTTCAAATGATTTCCAAAACTCTTTTCATATACATATATATATATATGTGTGTGTGTGCGCGCGCGTAGCTCAATAAGTCTGTCTGAATTAATGTAGTTAAAGATATCGTTATAGCATAAAAGGTTCAAAAAAGTCCTTGCTAATAATTTGAAAAAAATACCTCAGCCGCTAATAGTTTGGTCCAAACAAATAAATGAAATTATATTATAGGCATTGGATAATTCTTATTGTACTTAGCAATGAAAAGTTTCTAACTACAATTTTCCTTGAGAAATATTTTTGTTTTGGTGTTGTCTATTGGCATGTTACATGCGTAGTATTTTTTGTGGCAACATCACCTAAGTTTGACGTGCAAAGTGAGATGTTAGTAATTTGTCTATCTTGTTTAAATAGATATTTGAATTTTTTTTTAGTTTCATAGACAGATTTTTTATTGTAAAAAAAAATTAAAAAAAATGCAAGACCTCAAAATAATATATAATTAAGACAGTTTTTTATATCATAATTATGCAAGACCTCAAAATAATATATAATTAAGAAATTATATTATTCATAGTACAGTTTGTTTTGTATAAAGAGATTAAAAAACTAACAAACTTATATTTTTCGAGAAAGAAAAATCACTATGAATAATTCAAATCATTTTCAACAAATGATTTTCTTGATTCAAGCCTATGTTACATTGTTCAACCTCCTCATACGTATATTCTTTTGTTGAACTCTCATTCTGAATTATTGATAATATTTCATCAATATGTGTGATCCTTATTATGTTGAAACCTTTATTTTTAAAGCCTGAAGTTATTGAAGAAAAATTTTAATTAATATTTAGCAAACTATTGACAATTCTTATTTCTATATATTCATAATGAAAAACTTGATAAATACCAATCAGAGATAGATAGATAGAGAGAGACAAAGAGAGAGAGAGAGAGAGAGAGAGGAAAAGTGTAACAATATTTTTGTGTTATTTAATGGGTATATACATCCATATGAGGTCAAATTTTCCATATAATAAAAATATAATGTAAATTATAAATTTACTTTTTCAAATTACTTCACAAATTAACTTAAATTATGAAATTTAAGATATTCATTTTTTCAAAATTTTAAATTTTCCATATAAATATCACTGAATTTATATAAACAATATTTTAAAATTTGATAAATAAATTAAATAACCCAAAAATATTGTAATATTATATTTTCTTATCTCTAAATCTTTTTTTAATGCATAAGAAATACTAAAGTCATACAATAATCTCCTTTTTTATAGTCTAAACTTACCATTTAAAAATCATTTCATTTGAATTAATAAGATCATGATAGATTGCACAAAATCAGTTAAGCAATTATATGTATTTTCATTGAATAAATAATAAACAACATAATTGTAATAGGACTACACACTCAACTAATTAATTTCAATTCATTAGAATCAATTTTATGATCATAATATATAGACTCAAGTTTTTAAAATTTAATGCTGTGAATTTCAAAGTATATTTATGGCTAAAGTTTTCCTAATAAAGGGCACTCAGCCCAATTTTAATTAAAAAAAATATATATTTATGGTTAAAGTAGTAGTCAATGTTCGTCGTTTGTTTATCAATATATGTATATCAAGTACAAAACTTTGCATATACCTTTTATTTAAATAATTGTCAATATTAACTTATTTTTACCTCAATTTAATCTAATTAATTTGATAACAATAAAATTATTATTAAGATTATATATTTATTAACCATAAATTTGTCCTAATTTTATAGCTTGATTATATTTAATTAATCTACAATTACATAAAGGACTCAAATATAGAAACAATTAATATTAGTTAACTTTATGATTTCGGAAAATCAATCCCGTGAATTTCTAATATTTTTATAGTTTGATTATATTAAATTGATATCAATTACCTTTATAATTTTGGGAATAATTTTAAAAAGGTAACAATTATTTATTTTCCTAATACTAATTTATTTCTCAAAAAATTCTTATAAAAACTTATAACTTGATTACAGTCAATTGATTATAATTATCTTTGGAATTTGCTAAAAACTCAAATAAGGTAACAATCATGTTTTTCCTAATTACAAATTTTCTTATATTCATTCATTTGTTGTTTTCCAAAAATACGTCAAACTTAATTGTTTTGAGGGATGATACCTTTTTTTAATATTTTTTTATTTAGAATGACTATAATCTTTTCTATATAAATTGATCAGTTACTATTTATTAATTGGTTATTCTCTTAATTGATTTTTTCTTGTAATATTTCTTTTACTCAATTGTAATGAAATCATTAATATTTATTTTCTTATTATTATTGAGAACATATGAAATAATTATTTGTTTTTATCACAATATGAAATAGTAAATAACATTAACTAACAAAATAAATAAATATCAAAGAAACATAGAATAATATGAAATAATTGACTACTATTCTTATTATGAAATAATTGAACAATCATAATAGTTTTCATTCAATAAAAATGAATCTTAATTATTTTTTTACCACACTATGAAATAACATTAGATGAAATAATATGAAATCATAATAGTTTTCATCCAATAGAAATGAATCTTTATTATTTTTACCACAATATGAAATATGAAATAAATATTAAATAGTTAAATAGTCAACAAAATAACTTTTTGTTATGAAATAATAGTTTTTTGTTGTAAGAATTCAAATAGGTAAATCTAAAGATTACACTTGTCTTAGTTTTAGGCTAGACTATCATCCTTTATTATATATGTAGATTAAAAAGAAGAATAAGATTTATAAATTGTTAAGCATATTAAAAAGGAAAAATAATATAATTGAAACAAAGAGAGTTATTATTAAGGAAGTTGTCTCGCTTAGCATTTCATACTAGTAACCTAGTATTTTTTTTTTACAGCTTTTTGTTCTTCAATTAAGTGTATTACTTATGTTTCTTGTACTTCTATAAATATATTATCGTACTATTTTGTTGCAATTGTTCTGTTTTAAAACACTTTTATCATAAATTTATTTGTGTTTTGCCATGACTATTCACTTGATATTTTCTTCAAATTATTTTGGGATGCTTTTCCTTGAGTACTCAAGAACTAACCGAAAAGAACCTTTTTATTTCCAAAACTAGAAATAACGTTTGTATACATACTATCTATACTATCCTTAATTTCCAAACCCATTTTTGAGTTGTGTAGTGACACTAGATTGTTGTTGCGAACGCGAGTTATTATTAAATATTATTATTGGCATTGACGCGCTTGGTTTATTATAAATAATGACAAATGACAACAATCAATTCTTCTCCTTTTTCTTTTCTGAACCATTCGAAAGGAGAGACAAAATGACATATAATAATGAGAATAAACGTACCAGATGAATGGGTATCAATTAATTATTTTACTAATAATTCTTTTATCTGTCATGCATTTAAATTGATCAACAGATTGTAGTATTGTACTGTTGTGGTGTATTTGAAGAATATGGTTCAATTTATTAACTTACATAATTACTCAGTTTTTATGTAGAAGATACATACCTAATTACCTTTAGTTGGGTAAGCGTTATTCTCAAAAATAGACCCGAATTAGAGTGGCTTTCAAATTTTAGCCCCAAATAAAATGACTTTATTAAAATAGTCTTTACTTGTTAAGTCATATTTTTTGGATGAAAATACCCTCCAAAATATTCGTTGTTCAATCTCTTTTTTCGTCTTTTTATTCCAAATTCTAGAATCAACCCATGCGATGGCTCTCTAAAGCCCGAGGCTAAGTTGCCCAAACCGTTAAATCTCTTTCTTGCTCTCTTCCTTCCAAATTCTAGAATCGACTTTCAAACATTTGCAGAATCGACTTTTGTCGTAAGGGTTCTTCAGGTATGAAATTCATCATCAAAAGTCATTGTGGTAATTTTAGCTTATTGATGCATTGTGGTAATTTTAGCTCATTATATAATTAGCATATTGATTTGATTTTTGGGGAGGTGAACGTAAGCTGAACTCGGGATATGCTGTTGTTGTAGTAACATATTTACCATTGAGGAATTCCGTCGAACAGGTTGTGGGGAGTTTGTTATTAGGGTTATAATTGTGTTTGAGTAGTTGTGGGGGTTGGTCTTGGAGGGAAAGGCCGTTAATATGGGAGTTGACGTTGATCGCAACATATTTTGAGAAAGCCAAACATATAAGGCCAAGGTGGTACAAGAAATTAGTTCCAAGTATTTCAAACTAGTGGTATAATTAGCATTAGAAGATGATGAGGAATTGTGTCGAACAGGTTGTGGGGACTTTGTTGTTGTGATTATAATTGTGTTTGAGTAGTTGCGAAGGTTTGATCTTAGAGGGAAAGGCTGTGTTTTCCATCTCGGATGAATCCATCCTATGTTTTAGAGATTAAAGAAGCACTAATTTGTTGATTCTAAGAGAGAGCACCTTAGTTATTAGCTTGTATAACATAGAGCAACAGGCAATGGATTTAAACTCTCTAATGGTAGTAGGATTTGGCACTAGAAGAGAACTACGACCACCAAAATATCTGAATAATAAATGCATTTATGAAAGATGGGTAGAGCCAGGGCCCTATATCATAAGAACCTTCGTTAAAGAATTACGCTATATATATATAAGGGAAAAAATATATTTTTATGCATATATAGTAGATACTGAATCCCTTGATTTCTTTCGTGTGTTCACCTATTTATATTCAGAACTCCCTTAGTGAAAGTCCTGACTTCTCCATTGATGACAAACCACATTCAAGTGCTAGGTAAGTGAAAATGGCAATACTTTTAGCTTTGGAAACTGATTGTGATGGAACGTACCTTAAAACCTGAGATTGTAGAGTTTCTATCAGTTCATAATGTTAATATCATATACTCTAGATAATGACTATAGATTAGCAGCTTCTAAGGCTGCAATCATTGAAAATGATAAATCAAATAGCTAACCTTTTAAGCCTCTAAAGTCCAATGTGTTCAATTTTCTTGTTCAAGATGTGGTGTGAATAGTGTAGACATCAATAATTATTTTCCTAGTTTTCAACATGTGCATCTTGTGAGGGCCCTCTAGTTAGTACAGATGAGTTTTGCAATTAGCTATTAGATTACTCCACAACACATTTTAAAGACACCAGAAAATGTCTGGCATTTTGCTAGATTGAATCCCAAAACATCACACACATAGAGTATTGTTAACTTTATTTCAACATTTTTATCCATTCAAGATTGTGTTTTTATGCTATTTTTGGTCCTAAATTACAAGCATATGTACAAGCAAAAAATCAGGCTGACTTATGCTCTCCGAAGAGTTAAGGTTTCATCATTTGAATTTAGATAGCTTTAAGAATCCATACATCCAGCATTGTATTCTTGAGATATAAGTTACGCGTGCATGAAACTTTAGGCTAAATTTTTTTTTTAAAATGTAAGTTTCCAACTTTTGATCATTGACTATATCTTCTGTTGCAGGCCAATATCTGATATTTCGAGTTATCTTAATATAGAAGTCGGATCAGCCAGTTTTGCTCTTCACAAGGTACAAAAATGAAGTGTGCAATCTTTCTTCCTCTCGTCTAATTTAATCTACCGCTTTTCATCATCATTGCAATGCTCAAGTCTATGAAAAAATAATTGTGCAAAGAAATAGCTAGTCTAAAGTACCTTAAAAAAGATTGATGTTTTAGCCGTTATAAGTAGGCTACCGATATCAATACAGCTATGTTGAGGAGAAAAGTAAAGTCAATAGTCAGATGCAAAAACAGAACAACAGAACTTAAGTTATGTGCTTTGTGTTAAAATTATGAAAAATGAAAGAAGAATATCTTGGATACATTTCTAATGTGATTGCTAGTTTGTCATTATTTGCAGTTCCCTCTGGTCGAAGTGGAGGAATTAGAAAGTTGCTACAAGAGGCGAAGGATACAAAGGTTTCAAGAATCAATCTTACTGGTCTTCCTAGTGGATCTGATGCATTAGAACTTGCTGAAAGTTCTATATGGAGTAAACGTTGAGATTACCATATCAAACGTGGCGTTACTCAGATGTGCATCCAAGTTCATGGAAATGACAGAAGATATCTCCTAGAAAAACCTGGAAATTCATACTGAGGTATTCCTTAAGGATGCAGTATTTCCAAACATATCCAACTCGATATCTGTTCTTCATCGTTATGAAACATTACTACTGGTATTTGAAGAAGTCAATCTTGTAAGCTAGTTAATAAACGCAATTGCAAACAATGACTGTAAAGAGTAGCTAACATCTAGTTTGTCAAAGCTAGAGTATAATTTTCCACCCAAACCTGTTAAGTGAGTTGATTTTGAGACACCATCAGACTGATGGAGAAAATCACTCGCGGTGCTAAATCTAGATTTCTTTCAGAGAGTTCTGTCAGCAGTAAAAACAAAAGGACTTAAACAAGACATTATCAGTAGAATTTTGATAAATTATGCTCGAAATTCTCTTCTAGGCTTGTTCATCAAGGACCCTCAATTGGTTAAAAGAAGTTTCTTGGATTTGGATTTGCAGAAAAGACAAAGGATCATCATCGAAACAATAGTTGGCTAACTATCAACATGATCCAGGAAAAGTGCAATGCCAATGGCTTTTCTTTTAAGTTTGTTAAAATCTGCAATAGCAGCAGCAGCATCGACTTTCTAGAGGCCTGATCTAGAGAGATGGATTGGTCTGCAGCTAGATCAGGAAATTCTTGAAGATATTTTCATACCTGCAAATCCACATGGAAACAATCACAGCCCTTTCTTGACATAGATTCTATCTTGAGGATCTTTTTTTCTTCTTGAAATTGAAAACTTTTGTCCAAGAGGCAAAAGTTTATTCTTTAATTACACTGATTAGATTATTAAAATATATGCATTTTTTGACTCATGGGCAAGACTTAGTTTAAAAAATTATTGACATTGAAAACTTTTTTCCAAATGGCAATAGTTTATTCTTTAATTGCACTGATTATATTATTAATATATATGCAACTCTTGCCTCATAGACAAGACTTTAGAAAACTGTTGAAATTGAAAACTTTTGCTCAAGAGGCAACAGTTTATTCTTTAATTTCACTGATTAGATTATTAACATATATGCAACTCTTGCCTCGTGGGCAAGACTTAGTTAAGAAAATTATTAAAATTGAAAACTTTTGCCCAAGAGGTAAAAGTTTATTCCTTAATTGCACTGATTAGATTATTAACATATATGCAACTCTTGCCTCATTGGCAAGTCTTAATTTAGAATTATTGAAATTGAAAACTTTTTCCCAATAGGCAACAGTTTATTCATTAATTACACTGATCAGATTATTAATATATATGCAACTCTTGCCCCATGGGCAAGAGTTAGTTTAGAAAATTGTTGAAATTGAAAACTTTTGCCCAAGAGGCAAAAGTTTATTCTTTAATTGCACTGAATAGATTATTAACATATATGCAACTCTAGCCTCATGGGCAAAACTTAGTTTAGAAAATTATTGAAATTGAAAACTTTTGCCCAAGAGGCAATAGTTTATTCTTTAATTGCACTGATTAGATTATTAACATATATGCAACTATTGCCTCATGGGCAAGACTTAGTTTAGAAAATTCTTGAAATTGAAAACTTCTACCCAAAAGGCAAAAGTTTATTCTTTAATTGCACTGATTAGATTATTAACATACATACAACTCTTGCCACATGGGCAAGACTTTAGAAAATTATTGAAATTGAAAACTTTTGCCCAAGAGGCAACAATTTATTATTTAATTGCACTATTAGATTATTAACATATATGCAACTCTTACCTCATGGGCAAGACTTAGTTTAGAAAATTGTTGAAATTGAAAACCTTTGCCCAAGAGGCAAAAATTTATTCTTTAATTTACATATATGCACCTCTTGCCTCAGGGGAAAGACTTAGTTTAGAAAATTATTGTACAAATGCTATACTGTTTAAATTAAAAACTTTTCCCTAAGAGGCAAAAGTTTATTCTTTAAAAACATATATGCAACTTTTGCCTCATGGGCAAGACTTAGTTTAGAAAATTGTTGTACTGTGACTATAAACATCAAATACAAATTGTTACTAATATTCTTTTGCTCAACACAGGTTTCAATATGTATTTTTTGCTTATGGTGCTTCAATCATTGAGTTACATATTTAGCCCAAATGATATTGGATGAGATAAAATAAGGACCTAGTTAATAAATATGTTGGCCCAATATGCGAATTTGTTACATCTCTTACACTAGTATTATTGACATTGACACTCCTTATTCTTGAGACCAACTGATAAAGTTATTGTTTTAGAGGATACATATAAATATATATATATATATATATATATATATATATATATATATATGAAGACTTTTTAAGTGTGTCCACCAAGCTTCTAGTCACATTAGTTGTTAAGTGAATTATGCGTCCAAGCTTCTAATCACTTAAGCTTTATACTATTAAGAAGAAATTTTAACTTTCTAATGTTTGTATTCAAGAAAAAGTATTGAAAGAAAGATATTTCACAAAACACTAGCAATGTCAAATAATGTACATGAAAAAAAAAAACAAATAAACACATGGTTCTCTCAGTAGCAAGAGAACTCAAAAACACCCTTCCCCCTTCCCCTACGCTTGGGGCAACATATGATGCACCCATATCAACAATTTCATTCAACACAACTACTGGCAAAGTATGTCATTCCCCCTCATGTTTTCTTCTTATCCTAGAACCAGGCTTCTAACAGAAAAGAAGTTGGTTCATATCTTGCAACATTACCATATTTAGACGTGCTGTACTTTCGGTGCATGTCAGTAAGCTTCCCAGCTGCTGCCTTCTGATAGAAAGAAATCATCAATTTCGAGCATTCCCTGTCATAGAAAATAAGGCACATAATTACACATCTATGTATATTCGATAAAGGTATAAATTTTTACAAGTATATTTAAAAATAAAATATACTTACAAAATCTGATTTTTGTCGTAGTTGCTATGCTTCTCGCAGGTTGCGTTACACTCCTTGGACACACCGAGAGTGCACTGAGCAGTAAAGACAACTACAGTAGCAAGCATTGATGGTGGGTATCTAACTATTTAGTATCCAACAAGACATAGCTCGATCAAGAAGTAAAATACGAGCTCCACCTGATTTAAACAATGACAAAATATTGTATGAGTAGTGATTCAGATTGTTGCGTTACTTCTTCATGTGAGAAAGACATTTAACCAACCTTCTTATCAGACTGAGAGGCTTTAAAGAACCGCCGGATAAACACATAAGTTGTAAGTACTGTCATGTTGAACTATAAGGCATTAACCATCAACTTCTCCAAGGGATAAGAAAATGATTGAAATCATTTAGCGAGGAAGAACAAAATTGAGATACAAGTCCTGATAATGTAACATTTTGGTCTTTAAACTAACCATTTCAAGAACTTTTTTTCTGGCATAAACCTTTTCAGAGATCAAAATTAGATCCTCCACTACAGGTACATAAATCTCTTCATATTTACAGGCAAGAAGCAAAGCTATTTTCCAACAAGCTGAAGTTTTTTCCTAATCGCTGACTGAACTGTCAGGAATCTATCGATGAGATTCATAGTCACGTAAAAGGTCTCCTCCATCAGTTCAAACTTTTAGTGAACCTATAAATTGGATTAGACGTTAAATGACACCTAAAATTATCATATTCTTTTTCTTAAAACTCAAAAATAACATGCAACAGCAAACACTATATACCTGAATCAGTCAGTCAATGAGGATGTCTCTCATCCTCTCATTGATATCAAATTGTTGTTTCATATAGTTTGGAGGGACGCCGCCAGCGATCTTCAATTAAAAATAACATTAAAAGAAAGGGGTAAAAAATACATTTCCATTTCTTTCCAGATTTCCAATTAAAACTAAAACAGTAATCATCCTTGATAGAATAGCATCATAATAGAAACAACCCAAGTATACCTTCCGTGTGTCTATATATCCTATGTTCTGCACCTATTATTTTACTGACTAAAAATTGCAGTCCATATTGACATTAGACTAGCTTTTGTGAGTAATTTGACAATCTATTAAGCTTAATGAGATCCTTTCCAAAGGAATTAGATAATTAGTTGAAAAATATGGGACTTCTACTAACTCTAAATGCCATAATCCTAATGAACATGTACACCAATAACAACAACAACAAACCCAGTGTATTCCTACACAGTAGGGTAATGAGAATGTATAAGTTGTAAACAAAAAAAACTTCTAACAAGCAAATAGGGAGAGTGGAGATAACATATCTACCTCAGCCTTCTTTTACTAAGCATAGATGTCATCAATGTATTCCACTACAGTGATTTCATTCTTTTCATCAGAATTGTCTATGTTCACAACTGACCAATCTTCTACATTTTTCATCTCAATTTTCTCATCCTGAATCAAAGATTTAACACATCAATGGCAATCCAAAAGAATTATATTCATAACTAAGATATATAGATCATATAATCTTACCATCCTATTAATTTGCTCTATCATTATTTCAGTATACTGCACAAACATTGGCCCATCAGAATAACCAGTGGCCTAATAATCTTCAGCATCGATAATAATGCAGTCTTCTATTTCATTTCTAATTGGTGCCACTGGGATTGGTGGCTTTGTTATCTATGGATATACAATGTTAACAACAACTCAGTTATAAAATAAACCAGGAGGGGATAGACACTGTACCTCAACTGCTGATTTCTGTGGTCTGTTCGCGATTTGTGTAGCTAACTTCCTAAAATGTCAGTAACCCTACATACAAATTAAACATTACTCTATCTTCAACTCCAAATTTATAAATTCTACGTCCAAACGCCTACTTAGTATCACGCAACCAAGAAATGAGCCAAACCTTGTGATCGGATGATGAATCGGAACATGAGGGATCTTATTAACAACATTGGCTTTGTTTCTACAATGAAATGAAAATAAAGTTAAAACAGGTAGATAAATCAAGATTAAACTAAAAATCGAATGACACCCTTTCGCCCCTCTAACTATACACCTGGCTCTACTAGTGAATAGAAAAGTTACAACTTTACACCAAAGTTACAAAAATAATAGGTAGATATTAGCCAATCCAAATATATATTAGGATAGCAAGTGATAATACCGTTTCATTCAAAGGTCGACCACAAGTTGCAAGTGAATAAAACCACTCCTTCGAATTCACAGCACAAGAGCCAAACACTAAACATTTGGGCAGTACATCTTTTCCTTTAACGTATATATTTTTGGCACTTAAAATACATGAAAAATGAATACAATTAGAATATATGCGTTACCATAAGTACAAAAATGAAAAAATAAAAAACTTAAAGATAGTAAACCTACCATTTTAACGTATTCAATCCACACTTAATGAACGCCCAAAAATCAGTGTTCAGGCTCGACAGATTATCAAATGCTTCAATGTCACAGATGAAAAGATGCTTCTGATAAAAAATAGATTGTTAAGCATCCGAATCAAAATCTGCCACATATGGTACTGACATTCTTCTTCTTACCCATTGTACTGTTCTCTGAATCAGTCGCTGGACCGTCCTCCGGATCACCAGCCATAGATGAAGTCGGTGGAGCAAGAGAAGACATCATTGGAGTAGGAGAGCTAGCATCTGTAGTAGGTGAAGATGCATCAGGTGCGGGTGCTGGAGATGTCTCCGGAGCTGGTCCTGGTGTCGGATAAGGAGCTTTTCTAAACAATTCAATACGAAGGAGTATACTGTCGACGATGAAAATGCAGAATGGAGTAGACTCGATGACAGTTGAAGATACAATGCCAACCTGAATATGAAAATAAATAAAACATGAAAATAAAGTTAAAGGAAAAAATAAAACTAAAAATAATAAAAACAAAATAATAAATTTAAAGAAAAGAATAAAAAAGTGAAAAAAAGTAAAATAATAAAAGTAAAGGAAAAATAAAAAATAATAAAAAATAAAATTTGAGAGATAAATGAGTATGGAAAGTTTAAAAATATATATTTAAGGTGTAGAGGGGCAAAATGGTACTTTTAGTACATTAAAAAATAAGGAAGGCTATTCTTCAAAGACATTCTTATTTAGGGTCAAATATCTAAAGTCACCCATATTTGGGTCTATGGCATGCAATTTTCCTGAGATTATGTTATGATCGATCACATTAGTAAATTTACTTCAGATTTTATGTTGATAAACCTGTTAACGGGCTAGGCCGGACTAGTTCATTATTTTTACCAAGCTCAGTCTGGGTCCTATACTGAGCCTGTCCATGTCGGGCCCAACAGTAATATTATCCACGACAGCCCAGCCTAGACTCCTTTAGCATTTTTGATCGGTCTTAATAGCTCGATCCGAATTGACCCAACTAGTCTGCTTAATGGGCTAGTTTACCAGGCCCAGACGTTAAAAGAATAATTTGTAATTTGAATTTTGATGATTTTGTTCAATA